>NW_028277622.1:0-112993 GCF_059751315.1 Micrasema longulum
TTCTTTGTCAGTTTTGATTGCTCACCGACCAGAACTCATGACCTTGCGGGTGGTCTCATTTCCAGGATTCGGTTGGGATATTAAAATTTTAAAACTTGATGATAATACGATACATAGTCTTTTAACTGATAAAAAAAAATTTCAAAAAACCGCTGAACATCCTCATTTGAGAATATCGATGGTGGTGTATAAATGTGATGTTTTACCTCTGGTCCCACTTGACCGTGAGCCTCTTGCGGCGCTGCCGTCGCTGTAAGCGCATCCGAGGCCTTTGGGCCATCCGGGCAGCGTGAGGGGGCTCCGGCTCTGAGCTGCCGAATAGTTGCAGGAACGTATCAAATTCCAGCGCCTGCATCTATAATCACAAACATAAAAAAGAAATTCATAGCGTTCAAAGAACCTGACAATGTTTTAAAATGAAACAAATATTAAAGACCAATGAAATAGGAAATGAGTGGGGCTTTTGTTTGGGAGCGAGGTATGGAATTGGAAAAACAAGGGTAGGTACAAGAAAGTAGGTTGACTGCTCCGCCAAAAACCTCTCGAATGTGTGGTAAAACCATACACGATGGGTGCAATGTCAAGATCCGTACACTGTTAGGCGTAAATAAGCATCATAGACAAAATTAAGAAAGGAGTGTCGCGTTTGTTTGGACATGCAGAGCAAATAGATAGCGAAAGAAAGACTAAAAAGATTTACGACGCGAATGTTAATGGATGCAGAAAACGATGAAGACCGAGAAAGATATGTCATGACCAAATTCAACAAATACTCGAAGATCTACATGTCGAAAGTCGGAATAATAGTCGTGCGTGCACGAGAGACATGTGACGTTCTATCCTCTTTGACCTATCCTCACGGGGAAATGGGGTGACGGTTTGTTTGTTTGTTGTCAAGCGTTTGAATGTTGACTTTTCGTTTTAGGGTTTATAAATATATTGTATTTTAACATAATATACTAGAATACTATAGATATTGTATACTATTTTTACAATAATAACAATGGATTAATTACAATGATTGTAGTAACAACTACAGAAACCCACTGGTTTTTTATTTTAGTTTTTTTATTTCAAGTAAAGAACAGCAATTACAACAAAAATACAACGTTTGGAAAAAATAAATGAAATTATAGACTAATATACGTAGATTTTTATATGTTACTGATAACTATAAATATGGTTAGTGGAATCTATACACGTGCAACTAAAAAATGAATTAAGAAAACCCCAATCTTTTTATTCTTATACCCGAATGCAGAGACAAAACTTAAGGTGAGGAAAGTACATTCTAATCTCAAATGCAGAGAATAACCCGAAGGTAAAGACAATAAAATGTACTTTCCTTACCTTAAGGTTTGTCTCTGCATACGGGTATGACTCAACGATTTTTACTTATCTACTTTTAATGATTTTTTTGTCTCACTAAAGGTTTTTAAATTCCCTGACACATGCATAAAATTTCAAATCTTTACTTTTGTTAAGTCAAAGTGGTTATTAGTGAAAAAATACCGCTTTCTTCTTCAAATAATAAATTACCCGTTTCAATTTTTGTCATAATGTTAAAACAGAAAAATAAAATGTCTGCATTTAAACAATTTTCTACGCTCTTACCTGTAACATGTATTGCCCAATTTTAGCGGAAGTTTTAAATGTCTCCATCTCGCTGCTTTTGAATTCTTCCAGTAATGTGGCATTATTTAGTCCTAAAAACAAAAAGTCAACAAATATAGCCACAATCCGTTAACAACACCATCTTTTCCGGTATTATTGAATTTATTTCCTCAAGTTAATATTTTAAACGCGTCATCAACATGGGGAAAATATTTCAAGACTACGTACTCGTTTCCAGATTTAAATAACAACACATCTTTATCAATCATAATATACATTGTGATAGATACGATATATAAACACAAAGGTATACTGGTACATGATTTAAAATTTCCACTGGCAATCTCTTACCGTGTAACCAAAAAAATAAAAATACAATACATTGAAATAATATGAACCTAAAAAAAATAAATTAATTGTAATAAACAGAATTACATTACTTTTATTAAATACATTTACCTTTACTCAGTTACGTCCGTATAATCAGTAAAGTTAAATTTAATTATTAAAAACATTTTCACAGTCTTGTAAATACTTTGATACAGTTGTTTTTGTAAAATTGTTTTTGGTAAGATATTATATATTATTTTTATGGCCCCCTGAATATTTTTTTTTGCGGATGTAATGATGCAATTTTGAGTTTACTTTTGTTTCTGGTGTTGTGAAAGTGACTTTCATCCTGTTTACAATTTTTTTAGAGCTTAATTTTACGATAAGATAAATTTTCATAGCATAAAAGTCTATCGATGTTATTAAATTCTAATAAAAAAAATTCCTACGTGTTGGGAGGTAAACAACCTTTACTAACTATCCTAGGCATTAGTACAGTTACCCCAAAAAAAGAATACCATATAAATTAAATTTGCATAATAATAAGTGGACTTAACACAGTCATTCAAATTTATTACAACTGAAATAAACAAAAACAAAATCTATTTGTTCGTTTTTTTATGTTTTGATTTTTATAAACTAGATTCTCGACGAAGCCGTTTTTTATTAGATGCAAAGTAGAGGTGAGAACACCCTGCGTCAATATTGAAATGTCGTAACTTGACAAATGTATGTATTTATGTAATGGACTAATATTAGAGTACACTTTGCAGTCATTTGTCAATAAATATTGTAACTATTTAGGTGACGTCCTTACTGCATACCTACATCGATACCACCTCCTTCTATAGTTTTTTATTTTTATTATTTTTATAATTTTTTTATTTTTTATTTTTTTATACGCCTCCACTCGTTTGCGAGTGATTTTTTAGATATTGGCTATTGTTATTATTCTAGCCACCTGCGCATTTGACCATATTCATTACTGAAATAATAATTTGAGTATACCGATTTTTACAAACAATTCTTTCTGATAATTTTCAGAAAAAGGGTCTATAACAACAGATCTTTAATATATAATTCATTAAAATATAAATAAAAAATACCACTATGAATTCAGTCAATATTATTAGGTATTCAATTGAAATGTCGACTGGCCGAATTGTTCTAGTAATTACTAGTGCTAAAAACGGCCACGTGGAGTGCTATATGTCCTGCAATATGACGCATGAAAATAATTATGGTCTTATGTCAAAAGTACCATCTCAAAGAAAAATAGTCCTTACGAAACAATGTTTGAAATACTGTTTTCCAAATCTAGAATCTTTAAATAGTTGGTGTAATCTGCAAGTGTAATCTAGGAGAAAAAACCCGCACTGGGGTTAATACATTCAAAATATAGTATACTCATTTGTATGAAAAAATAAGCTGTAATAATCGGCTAGTTTCTTGGCTCACCGCAGGTGCTGGGCGCGCTTTATTAAAATTTATATTTATATTACAATAAAAATACAAACGGTGGAAATGATTTAAAACAAATGGTAATTATTTATTTGTCTTTCTGTAAATAAAGTTACAATAAAACATTATTATGGTTAGTCAAATAAAATGGTAAGCTGCGCATAATCGCTTCTATACACGGTCCGCCCCTCCTGTACGCGTTATTGGAATCATCAAATCGTTCCTTGCTGTATTTCTGGTTGAGTGCGCACGGCTTACAATCACACGAGTACTCCTATTTTTGTGTATGTCGAGTTTGGCTTTTTTATGTAGATTTGTCTCAAGTCAAGTATGATTGTACAGTCTCGCAATAACCAAGGGATCAAGGATAGTCTTTGCAGCTCTTCCTAAACAAATACAACGGTAGGCCAAAACAGAGTTGCACAAACCATAGTATATCATTAGGTACAATGGACAGTATATTACGCAATGTTTTAAAAATATCGATAAATTTCCTAACTCTACCGAGTAAACTATTAATATGGTTTTTCCAGTTAAGGTGTGCATCAATAAAAATGCCCAAATATTTTATTTCTTGTACACATTCCAGATAGTAGCATTAACAGCTGGTGAGTGTGTTAAAATTTGTGTCATTAGTTTTTACTATTAATTCTGTTCTTGGTTGGCCTTTTACATTTGGACTGAAGATAATGTATTTGGTTCTCTTTAATTTTGGCGTCACAAAATTTTTTTTGAGCAAGATGCTTTGGGTGCAAATCAAAAAAATATCGGTAAAAATTCATTTTTTCCACAACAAACTGATTTCGAGATTTGATTTTTATTATAAATTGATTTCGAGACTTCATGGATGCTAACTAAATGGTTAAACCATTTTAGTATTAGGTGGAATTTTTTTAGACTAAATTTACTCTAAAACAGGTTCAAGCCACAAAACATAAATCCCATAGTGTATTTTTAGAAATTGGGAAGAACGTTGAAAACCTATTAAATCTATCCAAACTATCCATGCATAATATGAAAAACATGTTTTCAGTTATAATTTAACGGTTAAAAACGAGCACATACAAAACGGCCCGCAGTTGGTTTCACGTCATTTTGACGTCACACGGCATGCCCGCCGAGTGCGCTTGTCACAAAAAGCTGCGGTAACGTTATACGTGCTGTTTGTCCTACAGGGCGAAACGCTTCGTTTTTATGTAATTGAAAATATGCGCATTTCAAACCATTGCAGATTTTTTCCGACGTCGCACAGTGTTTCGTTTCAAACGAGCTAGATTCTAAAAATTCTAAAAGGTCCCGATACCAACTCGTGCGATGTAATTCATCCTGCCATGATGATTGTGTTAAGTGTGTTCTTTTTTAAAATCAAACGTTAGTTTACCAAAATTAATATATTAAATTGACAAGAAATTGAAATCTATTCATAACACTATTATACAGTATCATGCACCCCTACAAACTTATATTGCTTCGATAAACTCTTCCATGTGAAGGAAGTCGTGTACATAGTGCCGAAAAATTACAAATAATAATATGATCCAATAAAATGAGATCAAATGTTAAATGAATTAAATTAAGCGTTAGTTGTTTTATGTAAAATATTTTTTTATAAAAACATATAACGTTGATGTTTTTGAAAAAACTCGAGAGAAGTTTTTTAATTTTTTTTACTGATTATAAAATTACACAATTTATATTTCATTTTTATAGGAGCAAGAAACACAATTTGAATTAATTGTGAAAAAGTTTGTAGTTAATTCTTTCTTAAGAAACCTACATTCTTTCGGAACAAAAATAATCGCGACAGTTAGAGAATAAAAACAAATTATAATCACAAAAAATAAACTTTTCCATTTTATTTTTTTATTTTTTTATTTATTAGTTTATACATACATTGTTACAAAAATGGCACAAAAACACTCTGGCAAATTCTGTTTGTACTAGGAGTAGGCTCAGTATATGAAGGGTCGGCAAGCCAGAAATATTAGTTTGCCTAATGTTGCAATCGGTTTCTATATGGGCAAATGCCTGTTTTAAGAAACCGATTTGTTGCGGCAAATATGGTTTTCGAATATGTTTCCTATAAATAAAAATAATATTGAAGAAATAGAAAAACAGTTATCGCCCAAAAGAGAAGAAAAGAAAAAAAAATATTACAGTTTATATTAAATGTAAAAATACAATTAAATATATAAATATATAGCATACGTACTACATACATACATATACACATACATACTTATATACACACATATACATACATATACATATATATA
Source organism: Micrasema longulum (assembly GCF_059751315.1). Taxonomy (NCBI): domain Eukaryota; kingdom Metazoa; phylum Arthropoda; class Insecta; order Trichoptera; family Brachycentridae; genus Micrasema; species Micrasema longulum. The sequence goes on from NW_028277622.1 coordinate 5,682, forward strand.
TACACATACATACACAATATATATGCACATGCGAAAATACAATAAATTTATATATGATTCAATGGGATAGCATGCATAACATGCATCCATTAATCAACGCTTCTATTAGATATCCAAATTAAGCATGACTCACGACAATTATGTTGAAATACTTCAATGACGTCATCGTTTAAGAATTCAAATTTCAATATGTGGTGTCTAGCTAGATAGAAACGAGACACTGATCATTGCACGGAAAAAATAGTAGTACAGGTATCATCGTGATTTTTCGCTTATTTACAAATATGCAGTATTTAAAAAAAAATTGAAAAAACCCTATTTGGAGAAATCCAGGAAACTTCGGACACCGCCTACAAGGAGTTAAGCGGATATGCAGGTAATGCTTTGGTAACTAATTTACTCTCCGAAAAAACTTATAAAAGGAAATGAAATATTTGCGGTTCCATTATCGTAGCATGGATCGTGCTTCCTTAATTTCTGCGCAACAAACTTGCAGACCGAAACAAAGTAATAAACTCGGAGTAAAGTGGTCAACCCTTCGATTGCAAAGCATGCGAGGAACAATTCTTTTAACGATGGGCGCGTACATGATTTATATGCGGGTATATGTTTACGGACTCGCTTCACACTGTAGTCGGTGAGTAACCGTATTGGTTCTGATATGTTCTGATATGCATTATGCAAGGAAATGAAATTATACGCTGTTGTTGGTAACGTCTTGTGTGGAGTGTTAGCGGAGACAAATGATTATACGTTGTTATAGAGCTAGAGGTTACCGGCACGAGTCAGATCGTATCGTTACGAATACGAATACGCATAACATAGAAATTAGTATTACTTAGTAAACAACGGAAGGAATGTTTCTAAGACACGCCCGCAATGGCGAAGAACTTACAAATCAAATAGGTATTCAGAAAACAGCCTCAAATGATAAAATGACTTAAAAAATAACCCTCTGGATTTCTATTATATATTTGGACCCCTGTATTTAGTAGCCTTACGTGTCATGTACAAGGCTTAGGTACTCGGAAAAAATCCTTTTTGTTGATCTTGGAAATGGGATGTTCGATCACTGATTTTGGTTTATTACCTTTATGAGTGCAATCACCATTGTTGCAAAGTTCAAGAACAATGGCGCTTGATAACTAGTTTTAACTACAGTGTGGATATCTGTTAAGGATATTCCATCTTTCCTACATTCTGCTTCAAGATTATGGCGTTACAAACTGAAAAATGGGCACTGAAATAACAGATGTTCGATACTCTGTGAAGAAATATCATCGCATGGACAATAGTCATCATTCCTTAATTTAAACCTATATAGATAACTTCTCATAGCTCCGTGTCCGTTAAAAATTTGGGTCGTGTCGAAAGTACTTTGGTGATGATGACGGAAGTTTGCTGCATCAGCCAGCGTTGGAAAAAACATTTTAGTGATTTTACCTGTAGAAGAAGCGCGGTAATGATCCTCCCAACGCTGCTGCGTATTTTGTTTTATACAGCGTTTAGCAAAACCAAGGGGAAATTCTGAGAAGAAAGGTGCCGTTCTATTATATATTATCTGTATTAAATAAAAAGTATTTTTAATAATAAATTATTACAGCTATAGTAAAATATAGACTTGTTTTTAGTGACGGGCCAAAGTTTCGGTTTCGAATTCAGCCGGTTTTAGACGATAAAACGAGTTTCAGCTGCAGTTTCAGTTTCGGACGAAAATTGACCGATACTTCGGCTCAGCTGAAACTTGCGATCGAGATGTAGCATGATGATATTAGCATCCGCACGCGGACAGGAGTTTTCAATTTTCCCCACTGCCGATTTTTAATATTTTTTTACTAACAGACTTTTGTGATGTTTTATTTTCTAATTTTTATGGAAGTATAAAAAAATTTACATTACTTCACTATTCCTACCTATATATGAAAAAAATGCACAATTAGAGAAATTAGATTGTAGTCCATTAAATTAATTAGTTATCGTATAGCCATTGTCTAACATAAAAACTAAAAACTAGACTGATATTGTAATTTGTTGACTAAACTGACTGGTTTTAATATCTTTCACACTGATATTTTTGTAATTCTATTATATTTAATAAGTCAAAGTTCCCATTGCGCACATTGAAGAACTGTTCCATATGAGTTATATAAATAACACAACGAACCAAAAAGCGCTTAAAACAAACCAATTTACCCATTGAATTTATGCCTTTTATTTCGTTGTTTATTTTAATTGACACTTATTTTACTAAAAAACCACGCCAAATTTTCGGCTTTTTGAAAGTGACTTTCAACTTATTTAATTAAGTTTCGGTTTCGGCTGAAAATCCTGTTTGGGTCAGTCACAGCTTATTTTCTTATCTTCGTCATTTTTAAATAAATCCTAATATCTGTGTTACAGAAAACGAATAACACATCTCCTGAAATTATAATGTCCAACTGTCCGGCTGGTTTTGGGCGGTCATCTAGGCGGATGTTGTCCAGAAGGGATTTCATTGGCTGCAGCATACACCAGTCTGTCACTGCTCAACCCCCCTGGTACCATTAGTATCTTATCTAACAGTGTCAGCCAGCGCTTCCACAGAATACGTCATGATGGGTCTTACACATGTCTTGTATGTTCTGATCTTGCTAGTGATACGCATACGCATGTGCTTACTTTTCCAAATCACCATGCTCAGACACAGTTTATGCTTTGTTGACCTGTTCTCAAACTTCAGTGTACAAATCGCTATGACGGAATATTTTTACTACCAGGGGTGCTATTCTGAAACCGCTCTTGCCGCGAGAGCGTTTGGAATACCACCCCAGGTATCTGAAACTCATGACTTGTTCCACTGGCTTGTTGTCAATAATCAGTTTACACCTTATAGGTAGTCTGGATATTGTAAAACTTTTTGTTCTGCTGACTGATATTGATATGTTGAGCCTTTGTGATACAAGGTGGAACATATACAGTTTTTTTCAGCTCAGATTCAGCATTTTTAGCTACGTCATAAACAAAGCATATTATATCAGACATTATCTCTTTTAACCAATGGTGTAAAGTCAATAAATTAGAATTAAATATTAAAAAATGCAAAATTATATCATTTCATAGAACAAAACAACCGATTCCATTCGATTACCTATTAGAAAACTCCAAAATTGATGTAGTTAAGTCCATCAGAGATTTAGGAGTTGTTTTAGACTATAAACTGACATACAACGAGCATATAGATAATACAGTAAATAAATCACTGAAATTAATTGGCTTTATTAACAGAATATCCTCTGAATTTACTAATGTCCGTACAATCAAAACTCTTTATTGCTCAACTGTTCGCCTTCTTCTAGAATATGCCTCCGTGGTCTGGTCTCCATTCTATGTCAATCGCATAAATCACATTGAATCAGTCCAACACCGCTTTCTTCGAAAAGCGTGGATGCTTGGACTAGAGAGAAGTAATTATTATTATGCTGAAATAGAGTCAATGTTAAATATTTCTAATCTACAAAAACGTAGAACTAATATTGACTCCATATACGAGTATATGTTCGGCATACTAAATGGTATAATCGATGTTCCATCATTACTGGGACAAGTAAAATTCAATATTCCGACTCGTAGATTGAGAAACAATGAAGTTCTGGTCATCGATCAGCATAGAACAAACGATGGCCTTAATTCTCCAATGACCCCGTCTTTGTCGTATTGTTTACTCAAGACAAGATCTGGACTTTTTTGGTTAAAGTTTACAACGATTTAAACGATCACTAAATAAATAGTCCAGATCTTGTCCCGATGTCCCTTATGTTTGTCAATGCTTTTTTTTTATTTTTATATTTTAAACTATTCTTTTATAGCAATATTTAAACCCTATAAATTGTATACATGGACAATGTCCGTTAATAAATAATTAAATTATATTAACGGTTTTTTTGTCCCTTTTGAAACCCAGTCAGTCGATACCTCTTCTATAATTTCATCCATTATACATAAGATCAAATAGAGAAGGGCTCAGACTATCATACTGTCTTATAAAATTACTAGCTGGAATTCCCTTGGATAATTCTTTAAACACTTTAATTTTATTACTCAATACTATTTTCTGTTTTACGTAATCCCTTTTCCGACATTTGAGTTTACAACTTCAAGATATTTTACAAAACTATTTATTGAAGCAGTCATTAATCACAATTTAAATATTTTTAACTTTCCAAAGAGTTAATAAAAAAGAAAAAAAGGGAAAGTATTTATAAAAACAGACCAACTAACTTATATATTGTTTAAAAATATATTAACTTTTTTAATCGGTTGTAATTTTGGATTCTGGCAGGGGATAAAGCTAAAAATGAGCATCTACATGATTGAAATACAATGTTCACTAATGGTTTTGTGAACGAAAAATTATGGCATAATTATTAATCGCTAGTATCGACTAATCATGGGTTTTTAAAGAAGTCCTGGCATGGAAATAAAACAACTTTTAAAATTTATAGCAAATAACAAAAACTAAATAAATAAGCTGCCGAAGGCTCGCGTCGTTTAAGGATTTAATGTTGATGTTTATATTCCAAGGATACACATCGTAATTATAGCGGTCAGAGTGGTTGTTTGACCCAAAAGGGTTCCATGAATAATAGAGTAGCGGTCACTGAATAATATAACATACTAACTTTTCTCTGGATTTCGATTTAGTACTGGACCAATAATTTTGATCGATTGGGATCATTATACATTGATAGAATCTCGTACAGCACTAGTGAAAAAAAAAAAAATTTTGTACAGCGCGTTCAAATGTTACTAAGCCCATATTCACGAGTTAGTGCTTGTCGGTGAACCAAGTAAACATACAAATTTGTTTGTGTTAGTAGGCATACTGTAATATTTATATGAAACCGTTCGGTTACGTACTTACAGACAAAGGTTTTTTAAAGATTTGAATGGAATCCATTTTATTTATTTAAAAGAAAATTGATTAAAAATACTTTTTGACAGTTTTTTAAGGTAAGTTTCCAAAGTCTGACTAGATCTTGTAAACCTCATATCACATGAGTCAGAAATTTATACAAGATTTGACCCAATTAATATTGCACCGTGTAATACAGAAATTGGGTGAAATCCGCGGTTCAATTCAGAAAAATTAAAACTTATCCTATACGAACTAAATCATGATTCCACGCCCGCGATACTAATAACTATTGACTTGAACTGTCAACACGTACTTTTTGTTGCTTGAGTCACTTTATTTATCCTATTACTTATTTGTTTTGCTTCACGCATGCCTTTCTTTTCTGGAAATAGTAAGTTTTATTAGGTTAACGATCCATGTAGTTTTAGGAACCTGATTTTGATAAAATAAAATGACTGAATATATCTGGAGTATCTAGAGCATTTTTGAATAATTCAACAATTCTGTGAAGTCTAACACGTCTTCCAATTAATAATATAAAATCTAAATTAATCTTATAGAATTAAAATCATCTTCATAAATATTAATAGCGGGTTCAACAGCATAAATAATATGGGGCAATTTTATTCAGAGTTCATCCTAACTCGTCACCGTTTTACACTAATTTTGTTGCTGAATAAATTACAATAATAAATACTGATTATTTTCGGTCTCACCTGATGAAGTGGAGTGATTTAAAGGTGTATAGTAGACAGACCAAGATACTGAAGAGGAACAGGGGGTGAGTGTGATGGAGAGAGGGATGTTTTCTCGTTCTGATATCAAAACAACCCTGTAAAATAAAATTTGTGTAAATATACTACATTTTATCGTTTTAAATTCAGTTCAGTGCCAAAAAAATGGCGTTTATTATTAGTAAAGCATAGTATTATTATGATCTGTTTGCAAAACAGTGAAGAAGGTAAATAATATACAAATAATCTAAATTAAAATATAACCAATCATATTAGACACTGTCCATTCTCACTAGGTATAGTTAATACATGTTCTGAGATAGACAGCATTTTCTTTTTTTATAAATGTAAAATACATTTTTTTAAAAGAAAATTAATACAAAATTGAACATTATTTAAAAATATGATATTCTTGAAAAAATGTGGAACTAAATAAAAACAAAACTGTCGAAGTATATGAAACTGAAAAAATATATGAAAATATATTAGTATATATAATGTTGAGTAAGTTTGTATTATTCATAAACTAAGCATTAACTTTGTGGTCAAACTTTTCAATAAATTTTATTAAATATTTGTGTGTAATCACTCACGACTTTTTTATGTCTACCAGTTTCGAGACGTAAGCGTCTTATCATCAGGACACTAACACGCAAATTCAACTATACACCTTCCGCATTTTTTTGAAAAAATATAAAACCACCCTGTTGCTATATTTTAATATTTTTACGAAACTACTTAATTATGTTTTAATGTAACGTAAGTTTTGATGAAGAGACTGGTTCGTCTCAAAACTGGTAGACAAAGAAAAGTCGGTAATTGGTGGTATACAAATATTTACTAAATATTAATGAGTAAGTTTGCATTAAGCAATGTAAGTGGATTTGACTGATATAAAATATGCTATCAATTAAAGTTAATTAAATGCTCTGTAAGATGTAAACGATTATTAAAAAAAATATAATTATGTATATTGTGTAAAGGTATTGAATAAATAATAATAAATAACAAGATAAATTGTATGATGCAAATGTGTTAAAATAAGTTTAAAATGATGAAGCCATGTTGTAGTCCAGTTGTAATGTGGACGACTTTGAAACAGAAATCTGAGGTTTGCTCCCCGTTCCACTACAAAAACTGGATTCCTATTTTCCATAGGAATTATTTGCGACGGCTTAAAATGGCTCAAAAATTTGAAATACTTGTGTTTTTTGTATAAAAATAAGAATAAAAAAATACTGCTATGCATAAACATTATAAATGAATAAAATATAAATACATAAATATTTTTTCATATGTCCATTAACAATATTTTGAGTTTGTCCAAATTTTTGTAGACAAGGACTGGATTCAGTTCCCTGGGGAGCTGTTTATATTAACATATTACAACAGAGATGAAGAACATTTAAGAGAAGATAATATGGAAGTCTAGTCATCTACAGGGCTTATGACCTGTCAATGGCTGGTTTAAGTGGCCACTTTACACACTGTGTAACATTCACCATTCTGCCTCTATTTGAACATCCATATTCCTTCAATTCTTTCATCTGTTGATGTTTGTGAAGTTAAAGAGCTGAAACCTTTATTTATGCGGGTGAGATTCATCCAATTGAATTATTTCACCTACATACTAGGCAACGCCTGAAAATATTATTTTTTCAATTTCTATGCTTCTTCGTGGACCAGAGTAATTTATCAACAATATTTTGAGTTTGTCCAAATTTGTCCAAAACATCAACAGATGAAAGAATTGAAGGAATATGGATGTTCAAATATAGGCAGAATGGTGAATGTTACACAGTGTGTAAAGTGGCCACTTAAACCAGCCATTGACAGGTCATAAGCCCTGTTGATGCCTAGACTTCCATATTACCTTCTCTTAAATGTTCTTCATCTCTGTTGTAATATGTTAATATGTCCATTAGTTTAAATCAAGTGTATTTACGGAATGAGATTATTTATTATGTGCTTTCTCAGATCTTCCAGTCTATATTTGTGTTACTAAATTTAGATTTTGTTCTGAAAGGGAAAAGTTTTCCAGAGAGCAAATATCACCTGTATTAAATTTCCCTTTCAGGACACACGATAGATCTGTGAGGCAATATTACCAAAACAGATATTTTATACTATAAATAGACGGAATAAATCACCATGTTATTCCGCAATGGAAAATTTATTCCTATCGAGAAAGCTAGTAAGATTCTTTTCAAAATATTTTATTATTATTCAAATAGAATATGTTCAGATATTAAACTAAGTTCGCCTTTATGGCGTGGTTATTATAAATTGCTTATTAAAATGTACTATCACAAAATTTTCTCTGCGTCCAGACGGGTTAAGTATTCAGTTCTAAATGTGAAATTGAATGTAAACTCCGGATAAGTGTTTTTGACTCGATGGCTACTCTCAGATAATCCCAAAAAGGAAAATCGAGTGCGGATAAGTCGGCCTCGTATGCTTAAGGTCCCGGGTTTCAATTCCTGGCAGGGTCAAGGGGAAACGTTTGTTTTGAAGGTGGTATAACCCTGCAATATTTCATTATCCTTGTACAGGTACGTAAGTAAGACATATCACATTACCGTTATTAGAGGGATAATTAAGTTACGCTGCATTTGGTGTTGCGATGTAGTGCCCTATGCATTATCGGGTGCAGATAAGGGGATGATGATGTGGCACCTAATAAACAAGGTAGACAGTTCGGGGTTCACACAAATCTCAACGTGTCATACACCTGTATATATATGTAGGTATTCGTTTCTATTTAAATTTGTGTTAATATCGTATATGTATGAGTGTGTGATAATTTCACTTGAAATAATAAAAAAATAATGCCACACACATAGACCTTAAAGTCTTTGAGGGCTTTTTTTCCTAAAAATTCCAAATTGTGCTGACAAACTGTAATTTATTTTTATAATATTTAATTATCTGTATGAAAACATTGTTGTATTTTTACGAAAGTTGTAATATTGGGTGTTAACACATGGTATGCCTGTTTTTTCAAATAAAAAAATGAGCATCAATAGTAAAAGAAAATGGTAAGGGTTATACGTCATTCGAAAGAAATTTTTCTCGATTGAACGCGAACAAAAGGTGTCGATAATGCTCACTTTCGTCAACTTGACGTTCCCTTTTGAAGGCTTGTAATCAAATAAAATAATAAACGTAACGCAAACTCGATATAAGTATAATTAATACTGTGCATCCCCAAGATATTATTATTATAATCTACTAACTATGTACGGTCTCTTTCATTCGGTAAATGTCCCCACTCGCGAAGTAGAAACTTTGTCTACCTGCGTTTATCACGTTTTTGCTAAATCTAAGAATAGTCTTTGAACTTTAGTGTACCAATGCGATATAACTAATCACTATGCAAATATTACACTTCTATCACTCAGTAAACTCATATACGTTTCTTCTAAATCCTCTTTTAAGGAAACAATTGTTAATAAAGCTCTGTGTAATCTAGTATTAAAAAATAAATGGATTTCCACACTAGAAAATAGTAGCGCAGATGGATTTAAGTAAGTGATTTGATGGCAGAACTACATCACCTCACCGCCAATAAGATTTATGGCTGTCGTTAAATCTAAATAACGAGTCAAAATTGAATTAGTTGGATGAATCTTAAATTTTTATTACAACCGTTGAATAGAAAAAGTATATGGGACTTTCAAGGAGAGAAAATTGAAAATAACAGATGCAAAATCAGTATTAGAACCAATATCAGATGAAAGACACGCTGCAATTAATTTCAAAGAACATATAACAACAGAGATGAAGAACGTAAGTACGTTAGAGAAGATAATATGGATTTATAAAAGAGTTTTTTTTCTAGAGATAAAGCAGATAAAAATAAAGACACTTTTTATAGAGATAATTCTATAGATGACTTTTTTCTGAGCTGCTGAATTCATGTGTATTAAATTAAATAGGTTTTCAATTAATGTTAAATTCACTTTTACATAGAATCACAAGAAAACAGAACAAAACGTCTACATTAAATAAAATAATAACCCCTTATAACATACTTACAAAAACAAACTTATTAAGGCATTTGCATTTATGAATGGGTTTTTGAGAGCAATGACTCATGTTTTTCTTGCAATTCGTAAGACAGTAAGCCTAATTTTAAAAGTTTTAAATATTTATTTATTTATTTTATTTAATGCACAAAATAGACAATTTTACATAGACACAATTATTCGTTTTTTATGTCCCAACTTGATAGAAAATTCCGTGTTAAGTCGGGACTCTTCGATATATAAATCAAAAATATTTATTTACATATTAAAACATATGCAAAATAATCAAAACAATATACAAAATAATAATAGAAAAATGTAAATAACAAAAATTTATGCATGTCGAAAAATGGAATGTAGAAAAGTTATATAATAATTTACATTCTATAAAATATATTATTCTATAAAATACATTCATTATTACATTTTATAAAAATCATTCAGGCGAAAAAAATAGCGTTTATATCTTGAAAATCGAAAAAATGCAACTCGCCAGTTTTTGCCGTGTACAGTGCCCTTTAAATGTTGCTTACTAGTTTAAATCAATTTCATTATCATTAAAACTGGATAGTATTATGCAAAAATGTGTTAAGCCACACCAACCTCATACTGTAGTAATAAATGTTAAATATTTTATTTATTTAACTTTTTGTACATAAATTTATTTGTACATTGGCGGACTTATTGCCAAATGGCAATTTCTTCTAACCAACCAATAAAATAAAAGTTTTATTTTCATAATTCAAGTTGCAGAACATATTCCATAGAAAAAAATATTAAAAAGGTAAAGATATATAAAAATAGAAATAAACGTATTTGTTTATATATAACCTTAAATCGAACATCAAAAACAATATGGAAATGTCAGGCGCATTTTTTAAAAATATGATTGATTATTTAGCTCGGTTGTTAAGTTGAATATATAAAAAAGACTTACTAGAACAAAAAAGGTGATAAAATTTTAATATTCATCATTTTTTAATATAAAAAAAAACTAAAAAAACAGAACACTTTAAAAACCTTTGTAATAAAAATAACGTTTTTTTTTCAAACAATGTTTCTTCTCTAAAAAAATAAAATATGTGATTAAGTAAATATTTTTTTTATTTTATGTAAAATTATTAATACTGCAAAATTACCACTGGAAAATTTTGAGTAAAAAAATTTAAATAAAAGCCTTATGTTCTAAAGCAGACGTTAAAAATACCTTATGATTAACTTTCAACATGAAATTTTCATAATAAATTTATAATAAACCAAACTTGTTGGCAATTCTGTCAAAGAAATCGTCCTTGGCGGGGTTAACAAATTTTTGCAATATGTTGGCCACACATTGATTCTAATTTGCACAAATAAGTCTTAACGTATGCTTACAGATTAAAGCAGTGTTACATTGTTTTTAGTCCAGTAGCATGGTTTTCGTTTACACATAGAGGTATTAAAGATAATTGATATGTTTTAACCCATTAAACTATTTTTTCAAAAGTAAGAATATCACATTTGGATCATAATTCTTACACTTACTAATTTTTTTTTCGATTTTATGTCTCGAATCTTTTTTGCTTATTCCATCCAAATATCTGGTGTAAATTGAAGTAAGTAAGCGTTATTATATTTCCCTGAACTGTAATACGGCAACTAAATGAAGTCCCATAAATTACGCGACAGATGTTCAGTTTTAAAATAAATAATTGCACAATTTCGAGAGGGTAAATTCACTTGACTTTGACGAAGTGCACTAAACGTGAATCAAGTAAAAAATGACTGCTTCATAGAAACGTTTTATCTCATAAATTAAGCTCGCCAGAAATACGCAGTACGAAAAATAGCGAGAAAGAAGTACATATGTCCAAATGGCAACTTTACACATCGTGCATCATATTGCTTCTAAATTTGTACGGTTTTTTGTGCTGCAAACACGAAACGGTAAAATTACCGCGGTTCACCATTTTCGAACAAAGGCAATTATTTATGGCTTGAGCAATATTGGAAGTGACGGACACTCGTGTGCAGTTCAATTCTATGTAGAGAAGAGTACGTACAAGGTACCAACAACATATATTTTTGCACGCTTTTTACTACTGGCATTAAAATAAATAATTTCGTTGAGAATTTGAGATGCCATGTTCGGGAGAATCAATCTCAGGGTTAGTGAAAATTCTATCAAATTCGAAAGTAAGATCATAGTCCACGTTTTTGATCTGAGGCATTTTTGAGGCTAATTACGCAGCTGCAAACACCAAGATAATTAATGAATTCAACAATGCATTCAGTATGTCCAAATGTTCATGGGAAGGCTGGATTTCCTCCCTAGGGAATTATTGAGATCTATTTTTTTTATTTATGGCCCGCTATTGGCTGGTTTGAACTAATATATATATGTTTGGATAATTTATATAGCGCTTTTTTTGTGAAAATCACCTCAAAAGCGCAGTACAATAAATAAATATCCCAGCACGTCTTGCAGCTACAGAGCGCATGGACGGTTGGGATTCTAGTTCCTCGTCTTCAATTACGATATATGATAATTATGATATATAGGAGCTAGATAACAGCACGTCTTGCAGCTACAGAGCGCATGGACAGTAAGAAATCTGGCCCCTATTTACATATTTTTTTATTTAACAGTGAAGTTTAAAGTTTAAGTGATATTTTAAAAACGAAATAAAAAGCTAATTTATAATAATAGAAGTAAGATAACAACAAGTCTTGCAGCTACTGAGCGCATGGATGGTTGAAATTCTAGACCCCATTTACTAAATTTAGATATTTGATAGTTGATAACATTTACAAAATATGGTAAATATAAAATGATAGCTAACATTACAAAAAGTCTTGTAGCTTCAAAACGCAATGACAAGTGGATTTCCATCAACATAAGAATGATTTTAAAAAGTTAACAATAAAAAAAAAAAAAAAAAACACAATAATACATCGAGCAAAGAACTAGTAAGTAAGGCAATTAAGCAAACATGTAACAGCACAAAAAGTAAACGATAAAAAAGTAAATAAAGATAGCATTCCTTAACTTATAATTAAGGTTTTATTTAACTAACCGGTATTAAGAAGAAGTACAAAATTAAAAAAATGTTTTCAGGCGTTGTCTAGTAGGTGAAACAATTCAGCCAGATGAATCTCACATTTATAAATGTTACAGTTCTTTTGCTTCACAAAAGTCAACGGATGGAAGAGTAGAGAGGAATCGTGTATGAGTAAACATAGCCAGAACGGTGAATGGTTCACAGTGTGTAAAGTGGTCACTTAAACCAGTCAATGACCTGGAAATACCTAGACAAACATATTCCCTTCGCAAAAATGTTATTCACCTCTGTTGCAATACATTTACATCAAAATAAGGAATTACTCGACAAATTAAATCGTCGTAGTGTGTATTTGATAATAATTTAAAATCATATTTTATGAATAAAATGATTTCGGTTGAGCACTTTTAATGAAGGGGTATTTAAAAATAGACATTTATTTAAATTTAATTTAATACGAAATTTTGAAATTAAAAAAAATAAAAGATTCCAAGTTAAGTCAATATTCTTCAATTGTAGTGCCCCGTGCATCATTTATGTTCAAGAAATAAGAAAAGGAAGATTCATAAACGGAAAAGTATTTATTTATATTTATAATGGGCTATTAATTTTAATTTTTTTGCGGTTATTGAACTTGTATAGAATATCAAATATCACAAAAATTAATAACGAAGATAAATAATGAATACGCCTTTTGATGAATCAATGAATACAAAAATGACGTTCTTTTTAAGTTAGTAATTTTCTTCTTTTGGTTTCCCTGAATTTGTCGTGTCAGGGGGTTAATTTATGTTCTGATGGGAGGTCCCATGTCGGGCCAATGATGAATGTCTAAACATTCCCAAATCCAGGACGAGCTAACTACATTTCTGTTCAGATCTTTCAGATGATCCAGACGACTGCAGACTGTGTTACTGAAGATACACGTACTTGTTAAAAATACCGCGGATTAACGAAACATGCTTCAAATAATATGCATGTACTCGTATTTAGCACGATGCGTTTATTTATTTATTAGTTTATACATACATTGTTACAAAAATGGCACAAAAAACGCTCTGGCAAATTTAAAACTCTTTTCTGGTGATTTACTCAATATCATACTTGATTTGGGAAGGGTTGGGGTAGGTAGGAAGAAATTGCTTCAAGGCAATATGCCCGCCCTTTTGCACATGCATGAAAAATGTATTAATTGTTCATTTATTTATTTGTTTATACATACATTGTTACAAAAATGGCACAAAAAACACTCTGGCAAATTCTGCTTGTACTAGGCGTAGGCTCATTGTATGAAAGGTCGGCAAGCCAGAAATATTAGTATGCCGAATGTTGCAATCGGTTCCTATATGGGCAAATGCCTGTTCTAAGAAACCGATTTGTTGCGGCCAATATGGTTTTCGAATATGTTTCCTATAAATAAAAATAACATTGAAGAAATAGAAAAACAGTTACAGCCCAAAAGAGAAGAATAGAGAAAAAAAAGTACAGTTTACTTTAAATGTAAAAATAAAACTAAATATACAAATATATAGCATACATACTTCATACATACATATACACATACATACATATATACACATATATACATACAAATACATATATATACACACAAACATACATAATATATACGCACATGCAAAAATACAATAATTTTATAAATGATTTAATGGGATAGCATAATATTTAGATTGCTATCCTCAATAAATTCTCAGATTCCTTACTTCCAATGTCTGTCAACCAAATTGTTTTTTTTTTTTCAGTACTAATGGTTTATCAGATTTCCAAAAACATGGTATCAGGTTGTATAGTTTATAGTATTGTATAGTTGTCAAATACTAAGCAAATTTTGTGATATTCTAAACTGTAGATGCGTTACCCGTGTGAAATATTGGTAAGTCAAAACTAACTGTTAGGTTTAGGCCGAAACTGTTTTAGTTTCGGCCTAAACCGAATCTTATTTAAATAAGTAAAAACGCACTTTAAAATGCCTAAATTTATGCGTTTTTATTGTTTAGTCTTACGATTTCATTAAAATAAGTGTAAAATAAAATACACAATAAATGAGTAGATTTGTTTATTTTTATCGCTTTTTGGTTCGTTATTATGTTGTACATATAACTTATACGTAACATAATAAATGTTATTAAATATTTGTATATAACCACTTACCGACTTTTCTATGTCTACCGGTTTCAAGACGTACCCGTTTCTTCGTCAGGACATCAATTAAACCAGCATGCAAAACCCACTATACACCTTCACCATAGTTGTTGCACAAAAAATATAAAACCAACACGACATGCATTTCAATAAGCACGTCACAAATTTTTTAAAATTTATTTTACACTAAATGGACTAATCATCTAGAAATAATTATTAATAAACTGAGATATTTAACCTATGTGTTCAAACGGTTAAGTATTTACGCCAAGCTAAATACTATTAAAATGGTATATTATGCACCTGTACAGTCATCGCTTTCTTATGGAATAATTTGATGGGAGAGCTTTTAACAACCATATTACCATTAGAAACTGTTCAAAAATTTATCTTAAAAATAAAGCTTCACAAAAATCGCACTTTTCCCTCTTTCCAATTGTTCCAAAAAGCTAAACTTTTGGAAATAAGACAAATATTTTGTTTTCAATGTTTAAAATGTATATTTAAGAATCGAAATTTATTTTCAAGTAATTGAAATAGATTAAGTCTAAGAAGGAATCTTGTGCAAGAAATACCACAATGTAAAACGAAGCTAGCACAGTTTTTAATTATTTTTTTACTTATTATTTAATATTTCGTTAATCTCAAGCTTTCAAAATATCCTTTTAAAAAAACACGCACTATTCCGGATCCTATAGATAACATTTTTTTTTCTATGATATATTTTGACGCTGTATATTAAAAAAAATAATATTTTTATGTATTTTTTTTTTAAATTACTTTAAAATAAAAAAGTACCTTGTTTTGTTTTACAGAATATGTTTTATTCTCTTTCGTATATTAAACAAAAATATTTAACCTGTCTATTTATTATAGGAGCAAACAATTCATAAACATTTCTTGTATACCCACGAACAGGCCATGCCGTTGTAGGATTTTATGTTGACTATTCTAACTGTTAATATGTATTTCATTGCTATTTTATTATTCTTTTTTTTAATACTCTGTTTCACCTCTTATGTTTGTTGTAAAAAAATCCAAAAATTATAATAAATAAATAAATCAAACTTTGCTCAATTTTTAAAAATGAGAGCCATTTTTAAAACCAACAAGAATATACGGCTAAGCGTTTATGCTAAAATAATAGACTTTCCCACAAACTTTTATGGCAGCATTACGAAAAGAAGGACTGAGAAACCTCCAGTTAATCACCGGAAGCGGGAACTATAAATAATAGTAAATTATGCCGGGAAGAGGCTTACTTTATCTATTGCATGTACGAGTATGTAGGTGTACATTTACAACAGAATTAAGCTCCGTTCCTCGTATTATCGATTCGCTTCGCCAAAATAATTTTGAACTAACATGAAGATTAATATGATACCGGTTTCAACATTTTTTCAAGCACCCATTTAATATAATAATATGTAACTACATACACATTTCCCTAGGCGATGGGTCGCCCATCAAATAATTGAAAAGTGTTCAGACAAATGTTTCCAATTCTTGGCAAACGAAATATTGTGCTAAATTTCTTGCAACAGACATGAAAAACATTTTTGAGAAGGGAAGATGAATTTTAATTGTAATGACAGGTCGTATTTATTTATATGTACAGTTTATATATATATATATAAGAGCGGGCATATTACGTTAAGATAATTTCTTCCCACTTCCTCAAACCGTTTAATTTGAGAAAACAAGTAGTATATATTGTAAGTATTTAAATTTATTTCAACAGAGAGGGAAAATATTTTTGAGAAGGGAATATGGAAGTCTAGGCATTTACAGGGCTTATGACATGTCATTGGCTAGTTTAAGTGGCCACTTTACACACTGTGTAACATTCACCAGTCTGCCCATGTTTGAACATCCACATTTCCTCAACTCTTCAATTTGTTGACATTTGTGAAGTATAAGAGCTAAAACCTTCATCATGTGGGTGAGATTCATCCGGCTGAACCAAATCACCTACTAGGCAACGCTCGAAAACAAGTTTCCAATTTTTATACTTCTTTAAGCATTTGGACATACTCAAAGATTGTTGTGTTGTTAGTTAGAATAATTTTGTTGTCAAAATATGTTTTTTTTTTTAAAGAAATCGAAATTAATCTAATATCTACATTACACCATAAAGAAAGAAGGCGGAAGGCGGGAAAGAAGGAGAGAGGCCAAAGGGAAAACTCAAATATTGAGCTAGTGACATTTTAATCGTGGTTTAAATGTAAATAAAGAAGGGGCGTCTCTGACATTAGGGAGTAGATTATTCGACATTCAAGTAGCAACCACTGTAAATGGGAGGCAAAAAATATAGAGCAGTGAATGGGTATTCAAAGGGTTCACCCAAATTGTCCACACTCGAGGCAATGTTGATTAAACTAACTGGTATAAAAAGTGTAAAAAAATATTTTCAGGCGTTGCCTAGTAACAGTTCAGCCTAGTAACGGTTCAGCCTAATGAATTTCTCCCACATGATAAAGGTTTCAGTTTTTTACTTCCTACATTCAACAGATGGAAGAGTTAAGGAAATGTGGATGTTCAAACGCAGATAGAATGGTGAATGTTACACAATGTGTAAAGTGGCCAGTAAACCAGTCAATGACAGGTCATAAGCCCTGTAAATGCCTAGACTTCCATATTCACTTCTCAAAAGTGTTTTCCCTTTTTGTTGAAAAAAATGTTATCTTACTATAATTATATCAGTTGTTATATTATGTTACAAACGTCCATGAAACGAAGAGGATAGAAAACCATTTTTTTAGTTGTCGCTTAAAAAAATAGTTTTTACAGAAAATACATTATTTGGGCTTAACAATTAATTTAATTATTTATTTATTTTTTTTTCATTTTTTTTTTCATTTTTTTTTGCACCACAACAGGCCAGGAGGCCCAATTACAGTGGTGAATTACATTACAGAACAACCAGGCTTGAGAAAAATCACATTTTTAATTTTTGTGTTCTCACCGGGAATCGAACCCGGAACCTTCCGTGCGTGAGTCAAGCGTCTTGACCACTACACCACGGAGGCCGCCAACAATACCTTAGTATCACCATAATTTCCCTGTCGGCACATAGTGTTGGATATGGCTCTGAATTTGCACTCCATTTGCAGCGTATAAACGGTTTTTCAGGTCCAAACCGCGAAACTTCAGTGGAACATTCCTCACGGTAAGCTTTCAAAAAATCCTAATATTTTTTTTCCTCAAAGTTTTATTTTTTTATTTTTTAATCTTAACATGGAGTAAATCTTTGATTTCTCTGACTAGCATCCCTTGCACAAACCCCTACCCCTCCTCGACAAAAATAATTGATATAAAATTGTATTTGACTAACGAAGCGATACGCACAAGATGCGGACTAGTGAGTGGCTGGGTAGGAGAGTAGTAGGGGTTTGTGGAGGGACTGCTTGTCTGAGAAATTAAGGATTTACTACATTTTGCGATCGCATTTTAAAAAAAAAATAACTATTTGGAAAAATTTATTCGGATTTTTTTTCAAGCTTACCATGAGGAATCTGAAGTTTCGCGGTCTTTTCCTGAAAAACCGGTATGTAGGTACACATACCTTTTTTTTAACATTGTAAATATCACTGTTTTTTTTCAACATTATAAACCACTTTTCATCATCATTCGTTTTTCGCACCCAATGGTGCATAGTGCACTGTATTGGTACTAAAAAATAAGTTGTATGAAGGTAACATGATTAGTCTTACGCTTCTGGTACCAGTCCAAGGACTATGAAATATTCTAGTGTAAAAATACTTTTTTTAATAATTATTTCATTTTAACCATGCCGGGAATCGAACCCGAGACCTCTTGCATGGAAGGCGACGCGCTGATCATTATGCCACGAGGTCGACAAAAAAAAAACAATTTTAAAACAAATATTTTGTGCCACCCTGACAAGAATCGAACCCAGAACCCCCAGAGTGGGCGAACGCGCTAACCACTACACAACGCGGCGAACCAATAATTTTGTAAAATAATGTTTTTCACAAAATAGTGTAAATACCTTTTGGTTTCACCTTTCTCGAGGTAGACGGAGACCTGATGTTCCTTGGGCAGCAGTCCAGTTTGGAGGAAGGTCATCTCCACGTTGGGCGGGGATTTGTGAGAGTAGGCGGAGGCGGCGGACGAGTGAACGAGGGCAAGTATGCACAGTACCACCGGCCACCGCAGGATCATTCTGGAAGCGAGAAAAACAGGAAGATGTATGAATGTCGAACTCCGATAAATTGATTTTATGGCTACAGCATACTTATAAGCTACAGCTATCGCAACAGCGACAATATTTTTCACAAAAATATTCTCCATTAGGCGATAAGAGTGAAATATGAAAACTATTTTCGGGGATTTTCTAGAAGTTGAAATATTTTAGAAGAATTTCGCTTACATAGGTTTAAGTTTATTTACTTAAAAAAACCAACAGATGGAAGAATTTAATAAACATGAATGTTCAATGAGGGCTGTATGCGGAAACTGATCTCATAAGTCAGGTCATACGTCGTGTAAATGCTTTTATATATTACTTTAAAAGATTTCCCGTCATTGTTAAAATATCCTTCCCTTATACTCGTAAAAAAACAGTTATGTAAAACAAATTTTAAAATAAAAATAACTACACAAATAAATAGTGTAGCGAGATTAAAAAAAAAAATATAACACATTACTTTATATAGTTAGTATACATATAAATTTTATTTTTATGCATTTTTTAATTTTTTTAAAATATATATTTGGACCCCTGTATTTAGTAGCCTTACGTGTCATGTACAAGGCTTAACTACTCGGAAAAAATCCTTTTTGTTGATCTTGGAAATGGGATGTTCGATCACTGATTTTGGTTTATTACCTTTATGAGTCCAATCACCATTGTTGCAAAGTTCAAGAACAATGGCGCTTGATAACTACTTTTAACTGCAGTGTGGATATCTGTTAAGGATATTCCATTTTTCCTGCATTCTGCTTCAAGATTATGACGTTACAAACTGAAAAATGGGCACTGAAATAACAGATGTTCAATACTCTGTGAAGAAATATCATCGCATGGACAATAGTCATCATTCCTTAATTTAAACCTATATAGATAACTTCTCATAGCTCCGTGTCCGGTAAAAATTTGGGTCGTTTCGAAAGTACTTTGGTGATGATGACGGAAGTTTGCTGCATCAGCTAGCGTTGGGAAAAACATTTTAGTGATTTTACCTGTAGAAGAAGCGCGGTAATGATCCTCCCAACGCTGCTGCGTATTTTGTTTTATACAGCCCCTCCTCAACACTGAACCGATTTAGATGTATATTTGATTCAGAAATTTCTCTGTTTTTCAAAATTATTTATCATATGTGTATATCATACGTCCAAAGACGTCAGATAAACTTGACCGATTTTTTTAGTTTTTTTTTACGGTTCTCATAAGAAATAATTGATTAAGAAAGTAAAACGATAAAGACTCGCCAAAGGTTAATAATTGCTCTAGTGTTATAATCCAGGAAGAAAATAAGGGACTACGTTATTGTAAAAAAAGTAAGACTGGGTTCCCTCTTAACGCTTTCATTCTAGAGACAATTTAAGTATCAATTTTACTAATTTTTGTCTGACAAAAATAGCACTTGAAGGTTTTTAATTTTATTTTAATAAAACTTTTTGCGAAGAAATTAAAATAAAAAGTGGCATATGAATCTTTTTGAATTGTAGAATTGAATAAAGCGTATTCATCGAATTCCCATCTCTTTATTTTGACTAACCATAATAATGCAGGTACAAACATTTCCAAACGCAAGCAATTATTTAATTATTTTAAGTCAATTGGGTTTTCTTAGAAATTAACCGTTGCAAATTTAATTTGAAATGTAGGTCTTGTTTTCAGATTATTCTGCAAAATCGTGTGTTAAGTTGAATGGACTGAATAAGTCCGTAAATAAATAAATATATAATTAAATAAATACGGCACGGTGAATTCAAACATAAGGTAACCATTGTAGTATCCATAGTGACCGCGCGGGTGCGGCAAGAAATTCATTGGTGCAATCACTTCAATCTACCATTTACAACAAGATATCTCGAAATGTTTCAAGGCGTACTGCGCCCGCAACGCGTCACCAAACGCTCGCCACTATGGCCAAGCACTCCGTTATCATTGAATTTTAAAGTTTTTCCGACGACGAAAATTTGAAATTTTGAATATCACAATGTGTACAGTCGCTGCTTAAATTAGCCAATGACAGGTTATAAGCCCTGTCAATGGCTAGATTTCCACATTCCCTCCTCAAAAATGTTTTCCTTATTTGTTGCAATAAATTTCAACTTTAATTTGCTAACCTCTGCTGCTAACGCAGTTTGCACGCGTCAGTTATTTGAAACAATACATTGCATTTGACATCAGTATACCGTGTTTCTTTGTGTCCTCTCTCGAAAATAGAAATTCGATTCAATTTTAAACTATGCGTGAAGTTCTCACTTTGTTGTTTTAATGCCAACTACATTGTTATCACCATGGGAGTACAGTATACCTCAAACATTAAGAGGTAACTTGTTTTAAATGGTAGATTGCTTTACTAAATTTCTAGGCAAAGGACACTTTTACTTATTTTTACACGGTTTCGAAATACCACGGTACAAAAATTAAAATAAAATAAAATTAACGTACATAATATAATTTAAGAGATGATTCGTTTTTGAAATTTCTTTCATCGCTCTTTAACTTACCAAGCGTAGAATCGTGAGCACATAGCGAAAAGTAGGCTAATTCAAAGTAAATTTTTTGCAATTTTTTTACCAAGTTTAAGTGCTTCTTTTATTGAAAAAAAAAAATAAAACCCACTTATTTCTCAATGTTTTTTTAAAACTTAATTGATATTAAGTATTTACACATTTTTATTTATTTTTTATTATTTTTAAATATGTAAGAATATACGACGAAAACCGCATTAATTTTTTTTTCGTGCGACGTCGGATAAATTTTCTACAAGGGTTCAAAATATGCGTATTTTGAATTACCCGAAAACGAGACGTTTTGCCCGTGAGACAAACGGTAAGTATGACGTTTTGACGCCAAACTTACACGCAATGATTATTAGAAGATTAAACTTCTTAGATTTTCACGGCCGTTAAGATGCACAATAAGTTTTTCTGGGTTATTATGCCGTGTGTCGTTCGTACTCTCTACCGACGTTTCGGATCGCGTTACAGCGTCCATCATCAGGGTTGATGTTGCATCAACCCTGATGATGGACGCTGTAACGCGATCCGAAACGTCGGTAGAGAGTACGAACGACACACGGCATAATAACCCAGAAAAACTTATTGTGGATTATTAGAAGCTTAGTCAGCGGTCGTAACGCGTGACGTCAAGATGACGTGATGCCAACTGAGAGCCGTTTTGAATGTGCTCATTTTTAAACCCATAAATTATTGAATACATTGATAGTTATATATTTTAGAATCGTAAAAATCTGCTCCACATACTTATTATACTTTAACGTTATTCCTGACTTGTGGAAATACCCAATTGTATATTGAACAAGTTAGTCTATAAACATCTGCTACCGAAAATATTGAAAAAATCAAAACTCTTCCATACTAATACAATACACTGCTAATTCTTTGTCAACGTAAAGACTTTTTTTTATATCACTGATTTTTCTCACTAACTATATCGAAGGTAGTGTGAGTGCATAGGTACCTAAGCAAAAAGTTGATAGTGGTTTTTTTTGACATGGGAAATTGTAATATTTTATCTTTTTTGATTATATGTAATACATTTGTAGTCAAGGTCGATTATTTTTAATTAGCGGAACAACATAAAAGTGAGAATAGGTTTACCGCATAAGATGTTTTGTGTAAATATTTGTATGCCAACGTTTGCACATTTCCCTTATGTTAAATATTCACAGACTGTCTTCGTCTTACACTAAGTACTGGTTGTTTAACTAAAGGTGGCGCGTTCGTAAAACTAACACAAACGCATTTAAAATCTACAGGATGTTGATCTAAAAAAACTAATTAAATTTTAACCAAATGTGCTTTCTTCATTGTTCATCAATAAGTGTGAAGACTATTTTTTCCAATATAATTTGTACTGTGCATTTTAATCACAGGTATTAATTATCAGATGCTGTAGTCTTTGTGGGCATTTTTTTCAATTCATGTTAAAGCCTTATTTTAAGATATATCTTTCTTAAATGCATTTTCGTAATTTTATTTCTATGTAAATAATATGAGTTTGGAAAAATAAACAAATTTAAAAAAATAAAAAAATAATGAACACGAAATATTAAATAAAAACATGCTTGTTTAAAAAAATACATATATATATTTAAATATATATGACATTTTGTGTGACGTGATTGTGATTAAATGAAAATATATATTTATAAAACAGTGTCTTTAATCCTTAGCTTAATGCATAGACATCGAATACATATTATAAATAAGATAAGTATTTTTTTGTTTTGTACACCATTTTGTGAAAAGGACTTAAATTATGTTGCTATGGTATTTGTTACAATCAGTATAATATAAAGTTTCCGCAAACCAAGTTTTGTAACATTTCCATTGAAAATAAACGTAAAATGGTATTTTTAATTAAAAAAATATAAAAGCGCCATTTTTGAATAATTAGTTT
Source organism: Micrasema longulum (assembly GCF_059751315.1). NCBI lineage: Eukaryota > Metazoa > Arthropoda > Insecta > Trichoptera > Brachycentridae > Micrasema > Micrasema longulum. Next base: position 29,162 of record NW_028277622.1, read on the forward strand.
CATGTTTTCGTTTAGAATCGCCTTAAGAATCGCAGCGAAATTCGAACGAACGCAAAAGCATTCTGCGTATATTTTGTGACCATATCATTAGCAACTAACAAAGCAATAGTTGTCAATGTCACGCTCATGAGCGCGTCTGAGCGCGAGAGAGATAGATATTATTTTCATAATGCGTATGCCGGGCGATATCATACCATGGGCTTATTCATAGATACTACGCAATGAGTTTGTGTAAGTATTACAAACGCGCCAGCTTTAAAATATCCACCAGTATACTATAATAGAGACGTTAATGTTTGCTGAAGATATTATTGTGAATTAAGGAAGACAGTTAATGTTTTCAAATAGCTCCAGTTTGTGAAAGGAAATTACTATTTTAAATGTATACTTGAAATCATAGAAAATAAAGATAATGTAATGCTATTTGTGGTCCCGTGATTTGCGGGCCCAGGGTACAAAAATTTCGAAGTTCTTTTAAAGAATAGCCAGGGAATTGAAATATTTCAGTAAATAATAATAAAGTCAGCCTTGTGGCGTAGTGGTCAGCGCGTTTGACAATCATGTAAGAGGTCTCTGGTTCGATTCCCGGCATGGTTGACATGAAATATTGATTTAAAAAGGTGTTTTTACACTAGAATATTTCATAGTCCCTAGACTGGCACCCGAATCGTAAGACAGATCATTTTATCTTCATTTAACAAAAATGATCAAGATACGCTGCGATTGGTGTACCAACGCAAAGCCCGATGTGATATTTGGTACGGAATGAATACTCATGAAATAATAAAAAGAATAGGCATAAATATAATTTATGGATAAATGTCAGGTTTTTTTAAGTACGCCAAATGTCAAATGCATCGTATCGCGACCGTTTGTAGAATATAAAATGATTAGTCTTACGCTTTAGGTGGCGAAATCGCAGCGTAAAGCCATATTTTATCAAATAATAGAAATTAATCTACCTTATGGTGTTCTGGTTAGTGCGTGTGCCGACCACGTCTAAGATTCCGAGTTCGATTTCGGAATTTCGGCAAGGTCGACGTGAAATATTATTCACTGCTATATTTGATAATCTCTGGACTGGCGCCTAAAGCCTAAATACCTTGACGTTATGTAATAAAAATAATATTTGAAATATGTTGCCATTGGTACATACATGTATTGCCTTATGCACCATTAGGTGCGGATAAGGGTATGGACACGTACCGTAGCGCGGCGCAGTTAGTCAGACGGCAAACTCTGTAACTGAAGTTGCGGGTTTGATTCCACTCGCTAGTTGTAAGAAATAATCATGAAAGATCACTGGATTAAAAAAATAATTGTTTATTAATAGACTATCGAACTAAGCCAACAATTTTTTTTTACCTTTTATGTATTATTTGAAGTTTTGTAATTTTCTTACTATTTCGCGTTACATCACTAGTTCTCTTCGGTAAGGTGTCCTGATTGGTGGGTTGGCTTTCCGCATACCGGAAATTTTCAAAACACTATTTCATAGTTGATTTGGAATAACTTCTGACGTCATTTAAAGTAGTTAATTTTTATTAAAACTGTACAATAAACGCCCTAATTTTTAGCGCGTGTAGGTAAACATTTTAAAATCTTATTTCCCGTAACACTAATCTTCTTCATTGGCCTGGGTGTTAAGTAGTTTTCTTGTATCCTCTCTCCCGTCTGCTGACGTCTGCTTTTTAAATAGAGACTAGGTGGATCATTCCTATTTAAAAAAAAAACGAAAATATAAATTGGTCGCAACAGAGAAGGGAATATGGAAGTCTAGGCATTTACAGGGCTTGTGACCTGTCGTTGGCTGGTTTAAGTGTCCACTTTACACGTTGTGTAACATTCACTATTCCGCCTACGTTTAAACATCCACGTTTCCTCAACTCTTCCATCTGTTGACTTTTGTGAAGTAAAAGAGCCGAAATCTTTATCACGTGGGCAAGATTCAACCGGCTGAACCATTTCATCTGCTAGGCAACGTTTGAAAACAATTTTTCAATTTTTATGTTTTTTATACTAGTTAGTTTATTCAGAGTTGTAAAGATCTAAATTGGTCGCAACAGGGAGACAACACATTTCTGAGGAGGGAATCTAGCCTGTCTACAATCATTTGGACATACTCAAAACATTATTAACGAAAATGAATTTTCAATGCTCCATTTTTGAGTGCCTTTTTTTAAACGCACTGCTTTAAGCAATAAGCTTACATCGCTTTGTTAATATGGTTAGTGACGTCACGCTGACGCCTCAGACGAGGATTTGTTTGTAAATATAAATATTACCGGGCTACTGAGAATGTTGAGGCAGGTCCTTGGTGTTGAGTCTCGAGTAGATGACTAATGCGAGAATTGTTCTGACTAATATATTTCTCTTAATAGTCTCCAACAAGAGGTGAAAACGAAAACGCCAACAGCATTTCTTGGTGACTTGACACGCTAATGAAAAGCAATCAAGTTAAGTCAACTCAACATACATAAATAAAGCTGTTAGGTTCTCGTATGCACAGCCGTGAACAGTGCCTCGATTATGAACGCTATCTTTATCTGTATATATCGAGACGGTATACTTAACTTCTGTACTATCTGTATCTTACCTCGTTATGTTCTACCTACTTGTCATATCGACATCATTATGATCGAAACAAGCCAATGGAGTGACCGCAAACAATTAGTCCACGTTCCTTACGTCATTAATATTAAAAATAGTTCTCATTTATAGTTTAAATAGACTTCTGTGATAAAAAGTGCTCACTTCAAAGCGATTATAAACTTGAACATGAATTTGTATGACTTTTGGAAATCACCTAGACGGTACGCTTAACGATCGTCCGTATGTATCTACCGATCGACTACAAAGCCAGTTTCTTCAACGTCTCGAGACATACACTCGGAAAGATAGTAAAACAGATGGAAAAAATTAATATCTTAATTATTTTTTTGGAGTGGTAACTTTCTGACGCATCAATATGTTTTTCAAATTTTGGCGTAATTTGATAGACTATTGATAAATAGAAACCGCTGAACCTTTTTATTATGAAAATATCATTTATTATGAAATGCAAAATTTTCATAAAAGAAAACTTTAAGTCAAAGTCTGGCAATATTTCAACGAACTCATAAAGACCTCATACCTGACGTTATAGTTGAAGATAAATTCCCTCTAGCGATTATAAAGATATACTACCGATCCCCCACCTTCAAGTTTTGGGTAGGTACATCGATATGAAACAAGGGGAAGCGTACGTCACGGTACACATACATATCTACGTTCTAAAATGACATAGCTTCAGTATGACGTAATAGTTGAAGATAAAAGTCTCCCGACCGACTATAAAGGAACACTACCGATACCCCCACCATCAAGTTTTGATGTAAGTACACCGGTTTATACCGACGGGTCTAGAATCCCTCGATACGTTTATCTACGCATCAAAAGTGTCAAAAACTTTGTTCCACCGAGCAATTTTTCCTTTAATTATGATTTATTAAAAATTTTGATCGTTTTGAGGTTGGCACTTTTTTTCTTAAAAGCCGATTAAAAATATGAGAGTAAGTAAGAGAAGTAAGTTAGTTTTGAAGTCGAATTAAACTCTGACATAACTTTCCCTTTAATAAAACGAACTTCTAAATGTAAACATAATGTCGCTAGGTTCTGTCCTATTAACAAATAAGACTATATTTTCGTCAGACACAGAGGAGTTTCAGAAACACAAAACTTAAAATAATCATAGCGCTGATATAAGCTGATGTGAGCCGAAACTATATCACAATACTGTATAATTGTTTGATTCGGAAGAACTAAGGACGTCGTTCAAAGTAGTTACTTTTGATTAATAATTTCATACATTTTCGAGAAACTTCACTGTACAATTAAATGCGTTAATTTTTACCGCGCGAAAGAAAATATTTATCATATTCAATTTCACGTAGCACTGAACTTCTTCTTCAAAAATATGGTGCACACTTTGCGCCTACGAACCTACAATCATCACAACATATTGCATTGTGATGATTTTTCTTTTAATCTAATAAAAATGTGTTTTTTTAGTTTGTATCTTATTAAATTGGCCTGTTACCACCTACATATCATCATCATAAATCTATAAATTTAATGAAACTGAAATCATGGTTATTAGAAGAGTATTGCATACAGGCTTAAAATTTTTAAACACCCGAAAAAACCTATTTATAAAGTAAAACACCCCAATGTGAAACTAGACTAGTACACACTCTTACAAATTTTCTTCGTTTTTAATATTATTTCCATTTGTAAATACTCACTACAAACTACAAACTTTAAAATATCTTTTTTTCACTTAAATTTTAATTTTTAAACAACTTTCATTTATGTTTTTCTTTTTCCTTCTCTTTTTTATACTTTCATAATGAACCTTACATATAATTGCTTTATAATATGGAAACTTCACTGGTCCATTAGAATTAAGTCTAATTGTGTAAAATATTAAACTTTGCAACTGTACTGTATGTTTTCTGAATAAAAGAAAATAAAAAATATGAAAAATAAAAATAAATAAAAGACATGCACTCCTCTTTGCTCCTTGACTATACAATGTATTTACTAGTGAAAGACATGAAAAGCTCAACCAATCACACCATTGAAATACATGCTAAAATGAAGTCATGGAAAGATATGTTCTTGATTACTTACGGCCTCCGTGGTGTAGTGGTCAAGATGCTTGACTCACGCACGGAAGGTTCCGGGTTCGATTCCCGGTGAGAACACAAAAATTAAAATGTGATTTTTCTCAAGCCTGGGTGCTCCGTGATGTAATTCACCACTGTAATTAGGCCTCCTGGCCTGTTGTGGTGCAAAAAAAAAAAAAAAGGTAAATTGCTACTTTTTGTTTTTTTTTTTTACTAAAATATTTGAATTGTGTGTTTTCTATATACGCGTATACGTATATACAGTATTGTGCGAATTAATGGAATAATAGTAATTTTCAATGTATAGCAACACTCCTATGTCAATTTGACAATTGTTTAGCGCCCAAAATTATGACTTACAGTTCATTAATTCTTTTAAAGCGCATATTGGTGTTTGTTAGTGTACCATGTATTGTTTTTTTTTTTACATTTCCCCAATAAAGGCATAATTTTATAAATAGCTTGTTTATTAAACAAAGTTTTTTAGTTTGTTTAAATCAGAATTTAATAAGCATTCGTTTTTTACTACATTAGCGCTACTATCGCGTATTAATGCGTAATTTTTTTTTTTTAACTAAAAAAATAGTGAAAATAGGGGAGAGGGGCCAGTACCCCCTGTTACCCGGAAGCCCGAGAATCTTATCACTTGGCCAGTTTATATAAAACAACAGTCAAGTGAACTTTTCTTATTCCCGTTAAGTAGGGAATCATACCATTTAAACTGTAAAATATTTTATTATGCTTAATTATTATCAACCGGTCGTATACATAACTCAGAAATTCTGATGGATGTAGGTCTGTTCGTACCTGATAACTATCTTCGACAACGACAGCATCGATTGTTTTACCTACCACGATGCAGAACCAACCTGCCAATGGTTATTCCGGTTGGTAGAGCAATCTTGCTACTTAATCGCATCGCCTCGGATGTCGACATATTTCACGACAGTGGGCCTTCCCTAAGGAAAGCACTTTCTAACTTTTAATTTTTCTTTTTACATTTTGTTATATTATTTTAATAACATAACTATCTACTGTAATTTGTGATCTATTATTGTATTAAGAATGAATAGAGTTTTTTTTCTGTAATGTTCTAAATATCTGAATAAATATATGAAATGAAATAAATATGATTTGATAACATAAGTTTTTTATAAAATATTATTTATAAGCATTTTTCTCAAAAAAATTAACACATACGAGTATTATAAGAGTGCATAAGTATTTGTAAACATAATAAAATTGCAAGATTAAGCAGTGTAAGAGTTGTTAAATACAGTCGTTTATTGTATAAACACCCTTTTAATCAATATTACATGTCGACCTTACCGAGAATTGAATCTGGGACCTCAATCAAATCATGGTAGGTAAACGCGCCAATTGCTAAACCCTTAGTTACTTTTTTTATGTATTTTTTTTTTTAGAAAAAGTAATATTTGCGTTTTTATGATTTATTTAAATATTTAATTTTGATGACCATTTTCAACGAGTTGCAGTAGTTGTAGTAGTTGTGAGTTGTTGAGTGAGGTTCGAACCACGGACCTTTGAGCCGCGAGTCCGAGACACTAGCCACGGCACCATAACCCGCAACATTTTGCCTGAGAGTAGCTATTGGTTCTAAAACACTCTGCTCTATTTCACACACATGACTATATTTTTTTTCCACGTAGACACGGACTTGTTCCTACAGATGATTTTTATGGATAAAATTATTTTGTTCATAAACTTTTTTATTTCTGTTGAATTTTATTTTAATCATGGAAACATTAAAAGGTATTATTTATTGTTTCAGCATTTACTTTGAGGAAAAACATTTTGAATTTATTTATAATGATACACTTAGTAATTTTACCACATAAAAGTTTAATATATTATAATACAATTAGTTTGAAGTATTCTGAAATACCCAATTACCCATATTAAACTCTTATATTTATACCTGACATTAATTGAAACCTGAAACTAGTTGTATTTTAATATATCTTATGTGATAAAAATTACAAAGTGTTGCATTTTAAATTAAAAAAAAGAAATGTGGTTAAACACATAAATATTGAACTGTTCCTGAACAATGTTCTGAGGCGTAAAACTGATCACCTTACATATATGTAATATTAACATATTACAACAGAGATGAAGAACATTTAAGATAAGGTAATATAGAAGTCTAGGCATCTACAGGGCTTATGACCTGTCAATGGCTGGTTTAAGTGGCCACTTTACACACTGAGTAACATTCAACATTCTGCCCATATTTGAACATCTATATTCCTTCAATTCTTTCATCTGTTAATGTTTGTGAAGTAAAAGAACTGAAACCTTTATTTATGCGGGTGAGATTCATCTAATTGAATTATTTCACCTACATACTAGGCAACGCCTGAAAATTTTTTTTTTTTAATTTCTATACTTCTTCATAGACCAGGTGGATTTATCAACAAGATTTTGAGTTTGTCCAAATTTTTGTAGACAAGGACTGGATTCAACTCCCTGGGAAGTTGAATCCAGTTACAAAATGTGGAAAGTGGCCACTTAAACCAGCCATTGACAGGTCATAAGCCCTGTAGATGCCTAGATTTCTATATTACCTTCTCTTAAATGTTCTTCATCTCTGTTGTAATATGTCATAGATAATTAATATACTCTCTATTTGGTGTGCCGATGCTGTATATTAATATTGCTTATTGTTCTAACCTACTCCTTAGTTATGTATGCATTTGAAAATTTAATTATCATAATCTTTACCTTATATGCACCGAATGGTGCATTGGGCATCAGATAAAGTTTAAATTGAATGTGAAAATTTAATGAACATATATTAAAGTGTCGACCAAATAATTAACGACTACGTTGATCAAGTAAATGGTTTCTATCATTAGTACCTGCTTACTTGTTGTTATAATATATACAACATATTACATATTATATACGCCTTCCAAACTACTGTTTGGCTACTACTGGCTGACCAAACTACTGGCTACTGCCAGGCTCTTTAAGACTTGGGTTCGGAGGGCGAGACCAATTCACGGGGACCGGTCACGATGGATCTTCACAGGTTTCAGTGACGTCAGGAGCTTGAATAACACTGACCCCCACCTCTAAGAATAAGAATAATAAATATATACTTCTCATTGGCGGCCTATATAAAGCATTGTATTGCTTTTCTTCGAAAAACTTCTCAAAATAGGTTGGTATTCCCAAATCCGTAATTCTTTTTGCTTAAACGAAGTCACTTTTTAGCTATCTATTTTGAGAGGTTTAATAAATTTTACACGCGGCACTGTGGAACCAAATTCAGATTTCACGATAAAAAGTAAAAAGCGTAAAGTATTTTTAGCATATTTTTTTATTATTTTTAACTTATTCGCAGATAAACTGTGCATTTTAAAAATTAAAAATGGCGGTCATGGAGTGAAGGGAACACTGTGAAATCACGCGCTGACCCGTCGCCTTACTCGTGTTATAATCGTGCGCGGAAGCGTGTATCATATATATATATATGTATATATTGGCGTGCGACGAATCCATGTGTTTTATTTTATGTCGATTATATATTTTTATTGTTTTTTATTGAATTGTGAAGGAAATGAAATTTTTAAAATAAATATAATAAACATATTTATAAAGAAACTAGCGGACCCGTCAGACGTTGTCCTGCCCGAACGTTGGCTTCCCTGCTATTAGCCTCGAAAAATACTTTTCATTGATAAGTAGGTACCTAACTACTTGTTTGTCATTAAATTCCAAAACTTAAAATTGATAATATTAAAATATTTCATTTAAGTAGGTACCTAGGTACTTGTTTATGGTTGAATTCCAAAACATAAAATATATGTTTTTTCAGATATGGCATTCTTTTTGCAAACGTCAAACTCCGGTCGTCTCACCAATAAAGGGGTGTACTTATGTAGGAATACGATTTTTTGAAATGTATCGAATTTAATATTATTTAAGAGTTAGCAAAATCCAATAAAAAGAAACAAATGGTTAGAAATTATAAGTAATTTAAGGAAAGAATCTGATTGAGATCCACAAAAAACAAATGCTGTTTGTAAACATTCAAAAAAAATTTTTTTTTATACAAAACATCATCTATATTAGAGATACGCACTTATTCTCTACAAGGTCGTTATTTTCATATTATGATTATTTGAAAAACTGGATAACAACTCATTACAGTTTAAGCATAGTCAATGAAAAAGAGGAGAAATGGTTAAAACATCGAATGGAACTTGAGTATTGTTTACCTCAAACAACAGATACAAATCAGAATACTGCAAGGCGACCTCCATCAGATTTTTGGGATCTCAGCGATCAATTAAAAAAAAACTGAAATATGTAACATCTATGTCCAAGTGAGGCACACAAATATTAAGATAACGTAAAATTAAGGTACACATGTTTAAAATAAATGCATAAGAAACAGCTAAAGTATTTTCAATTTATATCCTTGATTATTATAAAAATAAAAATAAAACATTTTTGCAGCCTTTCCAGCGCTATATTTTCATAGAAGTTATTGAAATAGCTTTGTTACCAATCGGAAAACTTTCGGAAGAAGCGAGAAAGTGGCAAGAAAGTGGCAAGAAATAAAGACGTGAAACTTTTGCAGATGTTTTGCGAGGAAATTCTCAAAAATCAATACCAACGAGGATATATTATTAAATATGCTTCTTATTTCATCGGATTTTTATGCATTTTCAGTCCAAGATTTATAAAAGAAAAAAATAAAAAGTTTTAATCGGAAGCGCCAAAGTTGCTTGTACTTATAATAAATATAATTAATTAAATAATAAAAAAAAATTTAGAAATACAACGAAGTTCCGGAGAAGACGCAAAAAATGGAGGCAACAATACACGATTAAAAACGTAAATTATGAAATGGCGACAGAAGATGTTAAATCTGATTCAAGAGGTAGTGAACAATTATATACAAATATTTATATATACTTAAAACAACGTCAAAAACGTTAAAAAAGAAAAACTAAAAATATTTCATTTTTGCTTACATTTGTCGCTTTTTTATGGCAGAACTTTTTAAACGATAAAAATAATATTTAACATATTTTTAGTAATAAATTATCAAAAATTATTTTTTATCGTGTTTCGTGAATCTGAGCCCACTGTGCGCGCGGTTAGGAAACTCATTTAACCATAAAAAAAATGCTCATCACTCTTAACCTATAAGTATACTAGTTGTAGGTAAAACCAAATACCCGAATCCACTAAGTTACCTCCTACTCACGCAGGGCCGAATCAAGAAATGAGGGTATTAGAAGGAAAGAAGAAAGAAAAATTAGTTATTGATGCCAAAATGAACTATACATAAAAATCTCCCTACCTAAATAATAACGTAATTCAAAACCGTCTCTAAATTTTGCAAAAACCGATTTCAATTATACTACTTGACACTGCGAAATAAGCATTCTCCATTGAGTTAGTGAAGCAGAATTAGAAATCTCACAACTTGAAAAAAAAGTTTTTTGCAAATATCTCAGTAACTAATCCTTCCATACATACCCCCAATTATATATTGAATAATTGAATTGAATTTGAATTTAGACGACTCATGAAAAACATTTTATTAATCCATTGTTTTATTTGTATAAAAAAGTAAATAGCTCTTGTTTGCTAGAGTAAAGTAAAAATTTCCACTAGGGCAGGGCAACATGATTTAAGGTAATTTATAAACAAATACGTTTATTTCTATTTTTATATATTTTTAGCTTTTTAATCTTTTTTTTTCTTCAATTGAATATGTTCTGTAACTTGAATTATAAAAATAAAACTTTTATTTTATTGGTTGGTTGGAAGAAATTGCCATTTGGCAATAAGCCCGCTAATGTACAAATAAAATTATGTACAAAAAGTTAAATAAATAAATAAAAACATGGTATGATTGAAGATAAATTCTTCTGAGTGATTACGAAGATATGCTATTGACTGTGTTTTCAAGATTGAAAGTTGTTAAGGAAATATTATCTATTGATTAAATTTAGAAAATTCGACGTAGTTACATGGCATGTGTCAGTTGACAGTTAAGACGATATGCGCATGCGTCATATGATGCAATAGCAAGTCTTAGGATGAAAAAATTTTCACAGATTTTTTTTTTATACGAATATTTACAAATACGTATCGGCATGTCGGTAGAGCCGTCTTCGTAATACCGAGGTAGACGGAGATAGTAAAAACATTAAGTATTTCGATTTTGTAGAAGATAGTGTTTGTAACTGTCGATAAAATACATATTTGCATAAAAATAATTTTAAAAAATAAATTTTGTTTCGTGATGGAGTTTTACAATTTTTTTACGATTGACTAGATTTCTAAAATTATTCAAATGAGTCTAGCCGATATTCGGGTGGGTTATAGTTAATGGAAAACTAAATCTAATAGCAAAAAATATGTGAACGTAAGAATTTATCTGCACCATAAAATATACACTTTTTTGTGTGTATTTTCCTAAAATAAACTCATGAAATTGATTTGATTTTGAATGTACAATTACTGTAGCATGTCCACTGTAGCATGTAACACCATATGTTTATTGGTTTCTTGTTAGAGAACCTAGTAGAATATTTAAAATAAGAACAGTAATTATGAAAGCTTACATTTGAAAAAAAATTTAACGAAAATTTTGATCATTTGGAATTACGGGTACAATTAACACAGTTCGATTTTTAAATTTTTTTTTTTTGTTTATTTATTTAACTTTTTGTACATAATGTAAATAAGCAAACTAGCGAGCCGCCGACGTTATGTATTTTATGTATTACACGTTACTGCCGCCTTTACGAAGAGTGCAGTATCTAACATTTTTGACAGCATTTTGATGAATATCAATACTATCATGAAGAAAACAGCTTTATTTTACTTTTACTCACGTATCAATATTCCTTCAGCAACCATGAAATCCAGGAAGCAATACTACGGTAACTAGATTTTCTTTATAATTGTTCAATTTATCTTTTAAATTTTGATATTAGTTAAAAAACAACACTATTTTCTTTTACAGCGTTTTTCTCAGAAACATATTACATAACTGAAATACTGCACTCTTCGTGAAGATGGCAGAGTAGTACAATCTATCATCCAATAAAAAAAATAGAGTAGGGAAATATCACATACTAGAATGCAGTAACCGCTTTCAAGGGAATTAAAAAATATAAATTTAAAAAATATTTTTTTGCAACTAAAAAGCATTTTTTTTTGTTTTGTTTACTCGACAGTGTTTAATATACCCTTTTTAATTTAATATTAAAAAGTAAAAAAATCGTGATATTTCTCCTATTCAAACTGACGCTGACGTGCTCTCAGCTCGACTTTCGCGGATAAAGCATTTCGCAATATAAAAAAAGTTTTAATTACAGTTCTTACTTTGAAGTGGTTTTAACGCATTTTAAGCGTGGAATTATGAAATTATTTTTTTAATAAAATGTCTGTACCAGGCGCACGAAGCATAACAAGAAAAACATTTTCAGTATGCCGGAATTTTCTGGATTTCAAAAATTTTAATTTGAGATTTTAATCACTCAAATTTCAACCTAACTATCCGTGTAGAGTTAATACTTCAATCATTAATAATATTGCTTCCGTTGGAATGATGCGAAGCATATCTGACCCTTAAATATTAAAACCATAAAAAGCATTAAGATTTGATAAAACCGTAAAATATTTGTTCAATTTCTGTTTTTAACTATTAGCGTCTCTTCGTCAATATTCCAATACGTCACTGTGCTAACGTCAATGAACTAATCGGTCAACTAACCAATCGACCTGACAATGCTACTATACTCACTTTGTGCCAAAGTATGATATATTGTACTACATCTCGATTCATAAAATTTATTGCAGTTTATTTTCATTGTGGTTTTTGAAACGCTTTTTAAGCTTCCATTTTATGCATGGTTCAGCGCCCTTGGTGTGATTTTTACAAAAATGATTCTAAATATTTTTTATCCATTATATCTAAGCCATAATATATTTTGGAGTGATTATTACTACCTGAATTATGTAAAGTCTGGAATGAAAAAATAACTCGATTAAAACCATTTATAACTACTAAAATAACTACCGTTAATTTAGAGAAAAAATGCATTATGAACTAATAAAACATTATAATTTTATTGTATTTATTTATTAATGACAATGGAAATAATTGTGTAGAATCAGATGGAAAGTATTGTTCATACAATGTATCGGACAATGCATAAATGAATGTGAACATTACCATAATCTGTGCTGTGCATATTAAGTGTGAGGATCTAAACAGTAATTACTATCAGTAATTTTTTTATTTTTATTTATTTTTTATATATTTTTTTTTATTTAAATTTTATTGATAAGCCCTTACATACATTTAACAAAATGTTTTCACTTTTAAAATTCACATTCTACAGTTAATAATAATATTTTTAACATCTTTTGTAAAGGTTGTCTGAGTCTTTTGTTTAGTTTTGTCTGGTAGTTTATTGTATAATTTCAGTCCATGGTTTATAAGTCGCGATTGTCCTTTTCTCGTTTTAAAAGATTGTACATGATATTTTTCTGATATTCTCGTATTGTGTTCATGTTTACTACAATTTTTTTCGAGTTTTAATTCTTCGTCTACAATTACATCAGTGGATAATTTATGAATAAATTTTAAAGATTCTAGTTTAAAGAGTTCAGTTACGTTTAATTGTTTAGTTTGTTCAAAAAGTTCTTTAGTTGCTGTTAGATAGGGAAGGTCATATACTAACTTTAATATTTTATTTTGCTGTCTTTGTAGTCTGTTTATGTCATTTTGATATCCTGTTCCCCATAGTAGTTATTTGTAATTATAAGTAATTATGCAGAGTGAAGAATTTTGCGACCTTTTTCTTTTTGAATATCCCGTTCGGAAATGTCATTATTCAACTCGTTCATCAGAATTTTGATTTGCAGGAAAAGGATCAAATAAAACTATCCTATATTATAATTTAATAAGTGTTATTAAATATTTGTACATAACCACTTACCGACTTTTCTATGTCTACCGGTTTCGAGACGTACCCTTCTCTTTGTCAGGACACCAATTAAACCAACATGCAAACCGACATGCAAAACCTACTATACACCTTCACCATAGTTGTTGCACAAAAATATAAAACCAACACGACATGCATTTTAATAAGCATATGCACACATTTTTTTCATTAATTCTCAAACAAAATAATATTTTCAAAATTTAATCGGTGCATATTTGCATGTCGGCCTCTTGGTGTAATGGTCAGCGCGTTAGCCTGCCATGCAAGAGGTCTCGGGCTCGATTCCTGACACGGTTGACGTAAAGTATTTATTTAAATGGGTGTTTTCATACAAGAATATTTTATAGTCCCTGGACTGGTACCTGAAGCGAAAGACTGATCATCTTACCTTCATGTTACAAAAATGATCAAGATACGCTGCGATTGGAGTACCAATGCAGTACCAATGCAGTGCCCTATGCACCATTAGGTGCAGAAAGGGAACGATGATGATGTTTGTCCTAATCAGTGCATGTGCTTATTAAAATGCAAGTCGTGTTTATTTATTCACACTCTTTATCAAAATACAATTCCATGTTCATTTTGCCCAGCTAACAAGGGTAGGTACATACCCCGTTCCAAGCTAGGCAATTACATTTTAATATATTATAATAGTTAACAAATAATTATAGAGCCCAGACAAACAAAATATAAACTTATTCGGATACACATTTTGATTCATATACATACAGACATACACATATATACACACATATATATAAATATACACACATGTTGGTTTTATATTTTTGTGCAACAACTATGGCGAAGGTGTATAGTGGGTGTTGCATGTTGGTTTACATGTTGGTTTAATTGGTGTCCTGACGAAGAGACGGGTACGTGTCGAAACCGGTAGACATAGGAAAGTCGGTAAGTGGTTATATACAAATATTTAATAACATTTATTAAAATGTTTGACCACAAACTTAATGCTTTAAATATTAATAATATTATAATTTATTTGATGTCTAAGTGAAAAATCGTTTTTCGCCTGTCATCGCATTTATAGTGAAAGTGGTTTTTACAAAAATGTCACCATTTAAATAAAGTCATCTGTTACAATTTCGGTTGCAAGTCACACGAAGGCACATCTTAAGTATTGTCACGGTTATCATTGTTGTATTTCATATTTATAAAAATATATTTTTTAATTATCATAGGAAAATAATTAAAAACGTTTTTAAAATGATTTGAAGAGTTTCCGAGATTTTAACTCTTTATAACTCACCCTTTTTAAATATAAAAATACCAGGTTTTTTAATATCTTTCTAAAAATTACCTAACACGTTTTATTTAGTTTTTCAAAATGTTCATAAAAACGGTGGAAAATCGGAGTACGACATATGTGTCATATTGCGTTATAATGTCTCGAAGCAATCTCGATTGTCAAAGAAATCTTTATATATAATTCCTCTGTACGTGTGATGTCACCGTACTCCTCCTAAACGGCTTAACCGATTTACGTGCGGTTTTCAGAGAAATATAGATATTTGCGCTGTGCGTGTTCGTAGATATTAAAATCTTCAATCGAACATGTAAAAAAAAAGTTAGGAGCATAAATGTTTTATTTATCGATCTACCAGGGTTGCTTCGAGGAGATTGCATTTGCAAAAAAATTGAAAGATGTTGTTTTTTTGTGTATAAAAAAGATTCTTTTTTAATGTTTACAGACAACATTTGTTTTTTGTGTATCTCAATCAGATTCTGTCCTTAAATTCCTTATAATTTCTACCCATTTATTTCTTTTTATTAGATTTTTGGTAACACTAAAATAATATTAAATTTAATACATTTTTAAAAATCGTATTCCTACATAAGTACCCCACTTTGTTTGCGAGACGACCGGAGTTTGAAAAATAATGCCATATTAAAAAAAAACATTTATTTTATGTTTTGGAATTCAATCACAAACAAGTACCTAATTAAATTCAATATTTTTTTAATATCAACAATTTTTAGTTTCGGAATTTGATCACAAACAAATACCTAGATGAAAAGTATTTTTCCAAGATGATAGCAGGCAAGCCAAAGTTTGGGCAGGACAACATCTGTCGGGTCTGCTAGTTTGAAATATATTTGAACAATTACTTTAACAAAGGGCGCAGGTCTCATGGCCTCATAGAGTGAGGGATGTTATTATTTTTTAGTAATATGTAAATTAATAAATTATTATATGATATTCTAGATGGGATTTACAAATATTTTTTTTAATATATAAAATTCGCGGCCCTGTTAGTTTCACGGCGAGTGAATCTCAAATGAACTTTTTAGCAACCATCATCATCATGTAACCATCTGTTTATGAGAAAATGTACTTTACTAGCATTGAATGGTGTGTAAATGTGTTGTAACATGTATTTAAATTGAACTTTGGTGTTAAGTTTGGATTTTGTAAGCACCAACACGGTTTGAACAGTTGTCACAATGAAGCTATAAAGTGTTATTTTTGTTAGAGATTTTTATATGAAAAACATGTTTAACGTTTTTCGAAATTAGTTTTACGGCGAATGAATCTCGAGTTTTTAATTTTTCACATCAAGCGAGTACAGATTTGTTCTGTTTTTGACTAATAAAATGGGTTAACTCGAGAATTTTATTTGTTTATTTATTTATTCATATTTTTCGCTTACAAACTATAATTAATAATAAAAATAATGTGACCTCACTGGGGTTTCCCGTGCCGAGGACACTTAACAATTTAGTTTTTTTTAATTACATTTGAGAATAAACAAAGAAGACTCACTTAAAAAACAAACATAATCAACAAATATTCAGACAGTTTTAAAAACAAGGTATTTATGTACATCTATATTATTTATATTACAAAACACACAATGAAAACAACAAAAACCTAACATAAGCCATACAGTTGTGGAGCAGTTGATTCAGCATTGGTATGGGCGAATGAGACAATCCATTTTACTTCTACCTAGCTCCACTATCCATTTTTTATAGCCTTTTTAAACATTTCCTCATTACTAATTGCTTTAATAGATAGTGGAAGTAGGTTATAGATTTTAATTGAATAATACTCAAAATCTCTTTGTCCGAAAGTGGTATTAGTTTGTATTTGTTTAAGTTGTTTATGTGTTGAGGATCTAGTGATTATATTATTTGTATGTGATGTATTGTGGGGGTTATGTCTTTCATTTGAGTAAGAGTAGTTATGGAATCTATAAGTGAGTATTGTTTTAGCGTATAATTTATTTTGGTGTCATAAGTTGTGATTTATGGAATATTTCTTCAGTAGATGTCTGTATCGGGACTCTGAGTATTATTTAAATGATGGATTTTTGTGCAACCAATACACTATTTCGAATTTTCAAATTGTTTGCACCGGCCTCTTAGAAGTGAGAATTCGCGATATTTCTATGTAAATCAAACGGTTTTAGCCAATACAGTTCGATGTTTTATTTAAAAATTTGGGATGGTCAATGTTAAATGAATATAAGGTGAATATGTATCTTTATATTATTGAACAATACTCAGATAGGATTTACAAATGTTTTTTTTAATATACCAAATTCACGGCCCGGTTAGTTTCAGAATCTCAAATGAAACTGAAACGGTTTGTAGCAGTTGTCACAATGAAGCTATAAACTGTTATTTTTGTTAGAATTTTTTTACAAAACACATGTTTACGTTTTCCGAAATAAGCTCTTTTTTTGAAAAGGTAAATTATTATTTTTAACTGCGCGTGTGTCGAAATATCGTAATAAAGACATTACGTCGTATACAAAAGCTATAAACAATAATCTAGATATCGAAAAAGTTGACTGCTTTGCCGTATGAATATAAGATTAAGAAGAAAACATAATACTCTGTACACGAAGTATTAATTTGGCGACACTTGTATGTCTGGGATATTCGATATTCGTCGTACCCTTTGTTGCCTATTTGTTCTTGTTCAAATAAATTAACCTGACAAGTCTCAGTATGTGCGAAGCGAATACCAAGGGAAACCCTTGTTCGTTACGAGGGATTAGATATTACTGTCAGAGTACTAGCGTAGGTAGGAGAACTGACCCGCGTGGACTATTTTATTTAGAATGAAGAACTTCAGCCCTGCGGGAAATTGGATACGAAAAATGTTTTTCTTGCGCGCGATTAAAATTAGAGCGTTAAATTGTAATGAAAAGTTTCTTGAAACTGTATAAAAAAAATATTGACTATCAACTTTATTGCATTAAAAATATGATATTTATTTTAATCACATTAGAAATAAATAAAATTAAGGTGAATAAAATTTATTTATTTTTATTCATTTCGCAATTTTAAAATGTACAGAGGTTCATTGTTTCAGGTCCCAACTAGCTAGGAAATTCATGTGTTTAAGCTTCCTTACTAGTAAGACCTTCTTTTTTACACGTGTTTTACAAATACTCATATTAATAAGAAAATTTAAACCAATATAAATTACAAAATATAAATAATATGTAAATAAAAAGAACAAGGATATATTAGACAATTAAAACCAACACAATTTTTAGTCATAGAAATAACTTACAGGATATATAAAGGTCTACTAAATAAAATTATTAAAAAATTCTTACGTTATTAACTGATACTACGGAGTATGATATATATTGTTTAATTTTTTTAAGAGACGCCTGTAGAGCTTTTATGTGAATTCATAACATACACAAACAAATTAGAAATATACATTCCAATACAAAAGACAAAAAAAATATTTCAAAAATGAGTTAATATAGTTATTATTAATATTTAAAGCATTAACTTTGTGGTCAAACATTTTACTAAATGTTATTAAATATTTGTATATAGCCACTTACCGACTTTTTTATGTATACCGGTTTCGAGACGTACCCGTCTCTTCGCCAGGACACCAATTAAACCAACACGCAAACCAATTTATTAAATTATAAAAATGCATGTCGTGTTGCTTTTATATTTTTGTGCAACAACCATGGTGAAGGTGTATAGTGGGTTTTGCATGTTGGTTTAATTGGTGTCCTGACGAAGAGACGGGTTCGTCTCGAAACTGGTAGACATAGAAAAGTCGGTAAGTGGTTATATACAAATATTTAATAATATTTAGCAATATAGTTAGTAAAAAGCAAGTTTTTTTTTCCAAGAAATACTCTGGGCTATATAATATTCAGCAGAATATACATGACTAAAAAGAAAGTAGGGAGACTGCAGAGGAGAACGACTAACAACATTGTAGAACACGTGGGATATTGGTGGAAAAATATATATATCCAGCTGTTGAGAGAAACGGGCTGCTAAGGAGAAGAAGATATAATATTTATAATAATGTATTTTTTAAATACATAAAATAATTAAATCAATTTAAAATATCAATTATGGCAAATGTTATACACAATGAAATAAAAAAAATGACGATTAGTAGAAAGGGAAAAAATGTTTTGTTCAATTTATTGCACAAAGATTATTATTGCAATAAATCAAATAGAGACGGAACTTAATCCTAATTCGTTAGTTTAAAATGTACAACGATATTACGAAATCAAATTTGGTTAATACCTCCTATCAAATTACCATCACCAGTTTGAAAATTTAAAATTAATAAAACGGTAAATTCGCTACACGGTAATAAGCATGCAAATGTACAATAATAGTTTATTGTTCATTTGCATGCTTATTACCGTGTAGCGAATTTACCGTTTTGGTTATTTTTAATTTTCAAACAGGTGATGTTAATATGATAGTAGATATTAACCAAATTTGATTTTGTAATATCGTTGTACATTTCAAACTAACGAATTAGGATTAAGTTCCGACTCTATTTAATTTATTGCATTTGTTTAGTAATAAATGGATAGATGATTAAAGAAATTTTAAATCTTTACTCAATTTTTGTGGAGGCATTTTTAAAAACTGTTTTTTGCACTACAACAGGCCAGGAGGCCAATTACATTGGTGAATTACATCGCAGCACACCCAGGCTTGAGAAAAGTCACAGTTAAATTGTTGTGTTTTCATCGGGAATCGAAGCCGGAACCTCCTGTGCGTAAGTCAAGCGTCTTGACCACTAAAAAATATTTTTTTTCTAATTTATTGGCAATCTCCATGGTGTAATAGCTAATATACTTGACCAACGCACTGAAGGTTCCGGGTTCAATTCCGTGAGAGCAAAACAAATATTATGATTGGTTTCACAAAACAAATTACAACATATTCAACGAAAAAAACATTCATACAGAGTTTTTAAACTTTTGAACTTTTGATTTCGCATAAACTCGTACATTTAGTATTATGTCATTGCAATTGCAATTTTCAAATTTGCATCCATTTTCTAAAACTTTTTATGTAAACTATTGAACTTATCGATAGCTCGGTTCCATTGAACGGCAAGTAAAAAAAAAATGTTTTTAGTTATATTACCCATTATAGTAATAAAGTACTATTTTTCAATTTTACAAAGGTATAACTATTAAAAAATATTGATTTTATCACGTTAGACGGATATTTTCACATGGAAATTTTAAACCTAAACATCTCTCAGCTCCTTAACCAATTATAACGTTGCAATAATTTGATAATAATTAAATAATGAAAGTTGACAGGAAAGTCGTGTAGTAGTTATTGGTATACTAAGATTTAAGTTAATAATTTAATCTTTATTTCAATTAATACTTACATTAAATAGTTTCCTAAATATAGTAAATCCAATTCGAACTTTAATTCCTGTTTATTCTGTAAGAATGTTTAAATAGCACTTTTATATCCCATCACAATAGAACAACTATTGATTAAGAAAATATTACACACTTAAATCTATTTTGCGCGGTTATTCGATTATATTTTTCACATCGAGCGACTACAGATTAGTTCTGTTTTTGACTAAAAAAATGGGTTAACTCGAGAATTATTTCAAATTTTCCAATTATTTGCACCGGCCACTTAGAAGTGAGTATTCGCGATATTTCTATTTAAATTAAACGGTTTTACCCAATACAGTTCGATGTTATATTTAAAAATTTGGGAGGGTGAATGTTTGCATGACACCTCGCGGCTGTGCTATCGGCCAGTTTATGACACTAGAAAATTTTACGATCGACTTATATAGTAATTTAGAATTTGCGATAGTGACATTGAATCGCGGGTGCGTTTAAGTAGCGCGCGCTTTTCATCGGTAGGTCTAGTTTGGACGAAAGCTGGGTTGGTTTTCGTCCTCGGAACTATCGGCGGGTATCGTGACGCGCGACCGACGGACGTTCGACTGTTTCCGGCCGCTCGGCAGTTCCCGCCGCGCGCCATCTCGCGCGGGGATGTTTAAAATTGGAACGTCATCGACCAATAAGGAGGATGGGTAATGGAAGGAAATGAGTTGAATTTTTTTTAAATAAAAGGACTGCGTTTCCAATTTCTCAACGAACGGAAGTAAAAAAAGATTTTTTTTATCTGTATTTTTTAATTCCTTCTGAATAGATTTTCATAATAGAAACGCATATAAGTAAATTTTTCAGTTGGAATACAATAACTACATTATTTTCAAATCAAGAAAACAGTAATACTCCGGGAATAAAATTAATGTTAAATTGAACCAAATATGGTTTAAATTATTTAATTATATATATTTTTTTAAAGATTTTATTTTTGTACAACCGATTATTATGAATTACTGATTGAATTAAATACATATGATTTCATACAAGTTTTTGTGATTATCACATTATCATATGTATTTAAAAATCGGATAAAATTAAACCATATATTACGTTTCGATAAAAACTACACGTTTCGCCATATTCCTTAGATACACATTCGTCATGTGAATTTATACATTAAAATAATATGAATCCAAGAACTATCATCCTTTCAGTAGCAATCAAAAATATGAACAGCAGATCACTTTAGGGGAAAGGTAGTGATTTTGCATTAGAAAAAACACTTTTTATGGCTAATTGAATAAGCCATTTATGCATAGGCATTAACATGATTAAATTTATTTTAAAGTATACTGTGTTATGAGACCACTAAATTTTATTTTGGAACTCTATTAAATAGTTTCGGAAAGCAAATATCTTACCATCTACTGGGCCCGAATGACGATAAGAATTTAACGATTACTCTCAATTTTACTTACAAAGTAAAATAAAATTTCCTAGATGAAAAATAGAATATGTATACGTTTTTTTAAAATATCTTCAATGACAAGGTTCCAACGAAGATATTTGAAATTTTTAGACGAACATAAATGGACATAAATACCAATTTAACTTCATACCTTCTCGATATGTACCAATACAGATTGTGTAGTTATAACTACATCTGCAGATGGAAAGATGCTTTTCAAAACTACAAAATAGTGGTGTTTTAATAATGTTAATTAAATAAAATACAAATGTTTTATTTTTTTAAATCTATTTTTCATGACTTTTGCATTGATTTAAAAATACACATTATAAGAAACTAAAAACTATATGTTTCGAAATTTCCTGGTTTAGAATGGGTTATACGCCCTTGTAAGTCAAGAAAAGTTGCAAATAATACATTTGTATAGATTAATGAAAAAAATTAAAAAACAAGACTGACGTTCAACTATGAATGCTTGTTCACCGAATATAGTGCGCTGGTTGCGTAGTAGATGTAGCTGATTTAAGCGGTGGCTGTCTTTGAGCTAGTTCAGTGGAATGTAGTTCTTTTTAGAAAAACTCATAATCTATAGTTCTTATTGTCAAGTGAAAAACATTTTTGCGATTTGGAGTCAAAATATTTTCGATGTGTTATACAATCCAAGCATAATCGGGCATTGTTGCATGGCAACGTTTTGGCACTTTGGCGCGGCCTTTATTTTAAGAAAAGAGGCTTTAAATTTGGGCGTTACCCCCTGTCGTAGGGCTCTGGCATATTGATTGCATGCTTGGAGCCCTTCACACATCTAGCACCGTCAGAAACATGGGCGACTCGTCATCATTGCTTGTCGTGCTCTCCCTTAAAATAGAATAAAATCGAAAGGATGGTCGATCGCACAAATAAAACATTTTGCTAAAAACTTTTTAAAAAAGTCAACAGCTGTCGCCTATGAAGAATTGTCAAATTATGTGAAAACTCGCCTGCTTTAATTAGATGTACACATGCAAACAATTTCTAAAACTTCTTAAGATGTGAAAATCACAAACATTAGGCAGAATGGTGAATGGTGAATGCTACACTCTACATAAGGTGATAACTTCAACAAATCAATTAGAATGCCTAAATTTCTATATTCCTCAACATTTCTTTCGTTTCTGTTGAGCTATCTCTCTCTTTAAATGAAATTTTTGGTTAAATTGTCAATTTTTTTAAAAGAGATATTTTGAAATGACAAATAAATTTTAATTAATGTCCACATCAAAAGTGTTTTTAGTAAAACTAATTAAAAAAATAATTATTGCTCTTAAACTTCTTCTTCTTCTTGCGGTGCCTCGTCAGGTCACCCCGACGTTGGCGATCACTACAGCGAAAGCGTCTCGGTCCTACGCTACTCTCATATTCCAAAGCCAGGTCAACTACTTATTGGATGTACTCGCCATAGTGACTCCTGAGAAAAGATGACCAGAGTGTTTTCCTGTTGTCCTCTCTGGTGGATTTTTCTGCCGGGGTAACCTTCCCTTAGATAGTTGATTCTGGTTTGGAGGCACCAGAAACTCGCCTTTTATCTTCTTGTTATCTGCTGTGATCACACCACAATGAGTGTGATCCCACTGCCCAGGGTTCGCGACGCAGACGCTAACAAATTGGACCTGTCAGTAGTGTTGCCTGTGGTATACAACTGGGCGCTCACAGCATTTTATAGAGTTACACCCTCAGGCAAGATGTGACTCACTGCGACCCTACTTTGAGATAATTTAAATAAAATATTGTTTTTGCAGCTTAAAATCGGGTTCCGGTCTCGTGGCTAGTGTTGCTGACTCAAGGATCAGAGGTCTGAGGTTCAAACCCTACTCTACCCCAAATTGTCAATTTTTTGCAAAAAAATAAAACGAACGTTTAAACTGCAATATTACAATATTCTGAATAGGCACCTGAAGCGTAAGACCGATCACATTACCTTCATGTAACATATGATTAAAATACTATGCACCACTGGTTGTGGAAAAAGGAATAATGGTGAACATAGAAAACGAAATGCCTACCTATTGAAAATAATATTACTCAACCAAGTTTAAAATTTGCGAATAATAATAATTCTACTCAAAGAGGAAGTACACTTGTTTTTTACTATTTTTTTATTTGTAAAATAACTATCAAACTAAGCCATTAATATTTTAATTTAAATGTAAAAAACTACCATCGCTACGATTTTTTAATGTTTTGTAATTTTGAAATTACTCCGTCACTAGTTGTCGGCAGTGACTAATCTTGACTGGTGAGTAGGCTTCCCGGAAACCGGAAATACATCCAACGCTTTATTTGATTGGTCGATTAGCAAGAACTTGTGACGTAGTTCAAAGTAGTTCATTTTTATAAATATCATTGTTATTATTTTTTTCGAGAAACTTCGTAGTAAAATAAAATTGTATTATTACTACCACGTGTAAGAAAACCATTTTTATTTCTGATTTCCCGTATCACTGAACTTTCACATTCTCTATATACTTAAATAACTCATCGATAAAAAAATTAAAACCCTTTTTTGTTTATTAAATGCTAATATTGTAAATATTTCATATTACTGTCATATGTATTTAAAATGAATCATTTTATATTTGTGAATATTTGTCAAATTTTGTCATATTTAAATATTAATTTTATTATGAAATTGAATCCCCCACCCCTGTGATCTGGGTCGGTTTGGTACACAAGACTACAATAATTGCACGTTGTTGCAAATACTCAAATTGAACACCAAAAGCGCAGTTCTTAATATATTTTGCATTAATTTAATACCTATATATTATAATATAAATAATATAAACTTAATGTGAGGCATCGTTCATGCTAAAGGCTTAATATAGCTTTTGATACGGTAGATGTAAAGTTTTTTCTTCAATACTTTAAAGTTACTCTTTCAGGTGTATGAAATCGTAAAAACATCTTTCAAGTGGATTGTGGAATGTAAAA
The DNA here is from genome assembly GCF_059751315.1 of Micrasema longulum. Taxonomy (NCBI): domain Eukaryota; kingdom Metazoa; phylum Arthropoda; class Insecta; order Trichoptera; family Brachycentridae; genus Micrasema; species Micrasema longulum. The sequence continues at coordinate 53,913 of NW_028277622.1, forward strand.
ATATAAACATTGAAAAGCATATTAAGAAAAATTCGTATGTTCGCATCAATAAAAATGTTTTTAAGAAAATACAAAAATAAGATATTTTTTTATGTCACGACGAGACATTTGAAAAAGCGTATAGTTAAAATCAGCATTGGTTTTAAAAGAAAAGGTTTAATTGTAGTTAATAACATTAAAAACAAAAACGTTTATTTAAATTATATTATACCTAGTTAGTTTTTTTAATGTTACAAATTATTGAATTTGTTATTTTTTTCTGGTCCAATAGAGATCTTTCGAGCAAAAAAAGCAGATTATCATACTCTTGTCGGCACTCAATAGTGCATAGAGTACTCCATTAGTGAACTAAATACAGAGTACATTGTAAAAAAATAACATGCAATATTGCACTGTAGAACAACCCAATTAATCAATATTTCATGTCGACCTTTCCAAGATTCGAACCCGGGACCTGAAGCATGGTAGGCGAATGTGCCAACGACATGACTAGATGGACTTATCTCGATTTCTACATGATAACAACCACCAAGTCGAACGCACTCGTCTAGGATTCTGGTTCTATTTTACACATATACCTGTCTTATTAATCCGCCCGGACACAAAGACGATAGAAAAAAAACACTTATAAATAAATATTGCAATATTAGTTTTAAAAAATAAAAAAATATTTCGAAATACAAAAATGTACAAAACATAATAGTATTCCCATGAGTTTGCAAACTCATTCTGGGATAGATACAATTAAAGATTATCAGATAAAAATACATTTAGTTGAACATAATAAAACAAAAATTGACGAATCTCGGAAACCTTTTTAAAAACAAATGATAATAAATAATTTAATATTAACTTACATAGGTCAAGGGTTATCGAGAAATTATTTAAGGAAATTATTTTTTAGTGTAATTTGATTTCCATTTGTTGACTGGAAAGATTTTTTTTAATATTTAGAATACGATTAGACAGTAAATAAACGTTAAGGCTATAGACAATAAGGTATTGAATAAATTGTCAAAATACTAGGTACTTAGATATTTAACATCACCTTTAAAAAAATATTCAGAAAATTATTATTTTATATTTAATTATTTATAAAGAAAATAATAATAATTATTTTCTTTAAACATGGGTGTTTTGTACAGTAATTCACACTTGTTATAGTATTTACTTCCCTGCTGTGGTGAAAATGATATATAATCCCCTCTCTACTTTATAAAATAAAACTAATATTGGTCATTAGTTATGGAAAGCTTTACTTTTTTATAAACCTACATAATTATAATATTTTATATTTTTTAATTTTTTAAAGTTTTATTTAGCTCTATGATTAACATAGTCTAATATATATTTACAACACGTAAAAAAACGTGTATCTAGATATACCCTGCCATTAAAATGATATAATCTTTAATACGGTTGTAAGGTTAGTTAGTTATATAACGTCATTTTAATGATATCTAAGGGAATGGTTTTATTACCTATCTATCACATAATGTACCGTGTTTATAACAATTAGTTGAACCGGGTTTATGGTCGCGGCCCTTCGCTTGGTGTTCCCCTAAAAGAGTCGTTATCCGCTGGCGGAGCATATAGCTGCAGGCAGTTAGAAAATTTAAGTGCTTATTTAATAAAGTTTAAGGGGGGAGTTTACAATGCATTCACAAAAAAACGTTTTTCAACTATAAAATTTACCTTAATTTAAATTTAATATTAGCCTTTTTGAGAAAAAACCCGGTCTGACTTTCCTTCATACAAACGTATTCCCTTACTCTCTCCCTTGGTTATGTCACTATAGAAGCTTGCCCGCCATGTACTGTGCACCGCATCTGACGGAAGTCTTCTTGACGGAGCCCGCATACAAAGAATAAATGCTCGTTGTCTAACAAGACAACTTGCCCTGGGAAGCTCCCCGTACTCTGGTAGCCTTAGCATCTTTGTGTTAAAAGAAGTTAATCCAGTATACAATATGTACTTCATTGGATTAAGAAGAAGAGGGAAGTCAATTCTTTACTGACGGATTAAATTGATTTAACATGATCGATTCTCCGAAATGATTACAAAACTTTTTAAAAGCCTCACAATTCCAAAATTCTTCTTCTTTTGCCGCTCCTACCAGAGGTGGAGGTTGGTGACCATCGTTCTGGATTCATCACGACCCTGGGCCAGTCTAATCAGCGCTGCTGCATCCGGCACAAAACCAAACACTGCATGAAGGAACAGATGGACACATTCTTTAAAAAATAATGAAAATTAAAAATAAATGCATTCTGCAAATATATCATGTGTTCGTAATATCAGCATATGTTAATTTAGTTTTTCTTTTCTTTTTCTTTTTTTCATGTTCATGTCATACCATATATATACGCTATTAACTTTTAATAATTAAAAAAGGAATGGCCCACGCTCAGACACTGAAGTCTTTGTGGCCATTTTATCCAATTTATGTTATAGCTTTATTTTAAGATGTATTTTTCTGAAGTATATTTTTGTAATTATACCTCTTTGTAAAAATTATGTGTTTGGAAAAATAAACAAATATATATATATATTTTTTAAAAAACCACTGTCTGAGATTTCTGAGCCATGATGCTCCTTTCCGTCCCATACCCCGCCTGCTCTCTATCTTTCCTTCCATAATAAGTTGGAGAAGGACATCCTTTTTACTGCGGAATATGTGACCAATGAGGCTTTTCTACTTGTGACAGTGGTAAATAACTCCCCCTCTTTGTGCATAATGCTTAAAACCGCTTCATTGGAGACACGATCAGTCCGTAAGATTCGAAGTATTCTTCTGCACAACCAAAGTTTATAATTGGGAAATATCACATATTACAATTACCGATAAAAATATAAATAAAATGTATTTGGAAAAATTAATTGTATTTTCAAAATCAATATGGATATTGTGGAGGAATGTTTTCATACATAAAAAAGAAATTCAATAAAATTACGTTCGTAGAAAAACGCAACGTGTTTGGCCTCGGTTGTTGTGATGTCAAGATTCGTGATATTGTTCTAAACAAATTTCAACGGCCACTAACAAATAAACATGAATCGCGACGTATTAAGGGCATGACCAATGGAATAACCGTTTTTCCGGGAATCCAAAATTACAAATTTAAGAATATTTCTTTCGCTACTAATATTTTTTTAGTAAATACCAAAATTTTTTTTTTACTGCCAAAATTTACAGACCTTTATTACTTTAAAAATGTAAAAAAAACGTGATGTTTCCCTATTATAAGTGCAGGTATGTATATTAAAGGAATAATCTTTTTTCTCTGATATGTTGTTTTATTTTTACAAAACGCCATTTTTTTCTTTATTTTTATTCATTCAACACTTTTCATTTGACAATGTTCTTAAATAAGTGCATGGTATATTATTTAAACAATTTTTTTTAGTCCAATGGCATGCTGTGTTCACATATAAGTATTTTTGATAATATATATACAGAGTGTTAATTAATTTATTTATTTAAGTTTGTTTTCCAACTGCTCGTGAACAAAATATAAGTTATTTATATGGAACCCAAACTTTTGTAGACGACCCCCTTGCACCGAGGTATCGTTGCAGGTCCATAGTGGCTGTTGCAGAGGCCGTAAGAAGGGCCGTTGTCCTATTATACAAGGGCGAGGGACACGCAAATTAAGGTAATTTGACCAATGTATATTTTTTACGTGTCTTTTTTACTGTTTGGTTGATCGATTATCGTGTATATGGATCATTCAGCTCCGGTAAAGCGTTGTCTGTTTATTAAAAAAAGTACCTGTTTGCCATCACGCCAACTTACCTCAATTGGCCAACACAGATACTCGTGTAATAAAATAAAATGCCTTTATTGCACCGGAGCTAGAGCGGAGATTATTTATTTTATTTTTTTATTTATTTATTATCATTATATTACATACACAAAATTATAATTTATGTAAAGTTGCTTTGACTGTCTAACTAGGGCTATTTACCCCGTTCTAAAACAGTCAAAAAAATATAAAAAACAGTAATCAATTTATAGAAACAGTTATAAAGATACAGGACAAAGTAAAAAATGGAGTAAAAACTTGGTAAAAAATGTAGTAAAAACATAGTAAAATTGTAGTTAAAACATAGTAAAATTGTAGTAAAAACAGTAAAAATGTAGTAAAAACATAGTAAAAAATGTAGTAAAAAAAACGTAGCAAAAAAAGTAGTGTAGTTTGGTTTTAATCTAAACGTTATTCTGTACTCTGAATAATGGGGGTCAGTGCTTAATAGGCTCCCGACGTCTCTGCAACCTATCTTGATCTATTATGACGGGTCCCCGTAAATTTATTTACGCTCTTAAATCATAGATCTTAGAGAGCTAAATATCTTTCTCCAAGCCCAGGTCCTTAAAATATCGGGCTATTAGATAAGACGCGAGCGATGCGGCTTATTTTGTGATATAAAACATCACATTTACATAATGCATGTAAAGGTGTGTCATCATTTGCACTGCAGAACCTACATCTAGAAGTTTTAAAGGGTTCATTCAGCAAGATGTTTATTTAGTCTGCAAAGCCTTGATTTCTATTTTTTTGTTTTTTTTTGCACCACAACAGGCCAGGAGGCCCAATTACATTATAGAACAACCAGGCTTGAGAAAAATCACATTTTAATTTTTGTGTTCTCACCGGGAATCGAACCCGGAACCTTCCGCGCGTGAGTCAAGCGTCTTGACCACTACACCACGGAGGCCGCCAATCTTTCCAACAATTTTCTTAACACCCATAAAATCATGATAGAACAAGTATCATAATAAAAGTAAACAATATTTCTTTTGCACGAGGGTGTGTGAGTGTATTAAAAGAAAGTAATTTAATAAATTATAATCTTTCGGCCAATATTTTTTTGCATCATAAATGTACATATCAATAAACCTTTTCTATCTTGGGAATATAAGGTTAGACATCTGATAATAATTTTATGGTGTGCTGTATTCGTTTTTTGTTTACAATGTGTATTGTTTCCCAAAATCAAAACTACTCTTATATGTGTAGATTTTCCAAACGATGTGATAAAAAATATTATTTTAAGGCCAATGTAATAACTAAATATATCATCACAGGACACCTGCCAGAGTAATGTTTTTTAATTAAACAAGTTATTCTGACGATATTCTCATGCTATAACATGTTCATTATTTTGAAGAATATTTGGGTAAAACGTTTGAATAAAAAATGAGTACAATATGTTTATTTGTAACTCTGTGTCCCTTACGAATTGTACGATCATCAGCTGCTACCTGCATCCGACATTATTAAATATATTTATTTCTCTGTCGGTTTGGCGTATTATTTTTCTGAGAACTATAAGATCGATTTTGGATGATGCCTTTATGTCGCCGTTCGTAAAAAGCGGTTTAAAAAGTCAATTTATTTCAGCTCTGTGGCCAAAGTGCAACGCCAGCTCGTCTTTTTTCTTTTCAATCTTTTTTGCCTCTTCCTATAGGATAGGAACCTACTTAGGAGTATATTACAAATAATAATAAAGTTTTTTCTTAAATAAAACAATAAACGGCTAAGTAGCGGACTTTTTGCCACTAGCAATTTCTTAGTCTAATCAAAGAAGTACCCTAGTAAAAAGTGTTAAAAAAAATACATGTATATTTTTTAAATATGTACTTTTTTAAAGGAATAACCCGCTTAGCCTCTATTTAGGCTTGTCAGCAGGTGAAATAGAGGGGATATGAAAGGAGGTAATAAAAAATACACCACAGCGCCCAGATCAGTTGAGAAAAAATCTTTCTTAGATTTTTTGTTTTGCAACTGGCGGGAATCGAACTCGCGACGCCAGTTTCACAGTTGGCCGTCCAACCAAATGCGCTACGGCGACTGTCATAACAAATGTCTAAAATAATAGGATAAATAAATAAAAAGTTAAGAAAATACAAAGAGTAAAAAAAATATATTAGTTATGGTGTCTATTGCTTACGTTGTTTACAGTTAATTCATTTGAATTTATTCAATTGAATCTTCTAAATATTCATTTATGCTAAAGAAATATTTATTTATTAGAAACACTTTTAACGCTATTATTTTTTTTCAATACAATTTATTTCTTTAATTTTTTTGAAAAGCTTTTGACCGCCATGCATATTCGTTTAAATGATTGTTTCATCAGTTGAATTTTTAAAATATTTTTATTCCTGGTGTTATGAAAGTGGCTTCTTTCCTGTGTACTAAAATATTCAGGCCTGGATTGAGATCCGTTAACTCAAACTAATATTAGTTTTTGTTAACATTTTAACTTATTCAGTTATTTATGACAGTTTTAATACAAAAGGATTAAAATATAAAACGAATAAGAGAGGGTAGAAATTTTCCGTTAGAAGTGTTTCGTTATATCGTCCCGGAAGTGAAACACCGTAAGATGAAATCTTCGCTACATCAAAACCACTCGAAACGTCGACTGTTTTAAATGAGAAAATGTTGTGTGGTAGCTAAATGAATCTTGTTTCTTGTCTCTGCGTCTCGTGTAATGTCGGGGCTTTACATCATCCTCGACATAAAATTACCAAAGTTTCCAATTGTGATTGACAGCTCTCCGGAGCAGTAGGCCCACCCGTAGTCTACTGTTTTGTCGATGCGATCTTTTTGCTTCGATTTTCTCCCAAAAGCCCTGAGAACGATTTGGCCTCCCAAAGCTCCGGTGACTGTATCTGGGAGGTGGTTCGCGATTCCCGGAATTTAAGGTGGTTAACCTTTTATTGTCCTTCTGATCGAGAAACGTCATTAAAGTTAATATTATATCAATAGATATTATTGCATTTAAACTGAATCATACACGCTACATCAAACATAAACGATACATAAAACCAAATCTTATTTTGTATTTTGCCAGTTTATATTATATCTGAAGAAGACTTTAAAATTTGTCTTTTTTTTAACTGCACTAGTTTAAGTAAAACTGAATTTACATATCAACGGTGTTTTACAATCTTATAATGACAAATTAATTGACAAAGGTTTTGAATTAAAGTGATGGATTCTCAAAGGATCCAGTGTTATTTTTTAGATTTTGATCGTTTGTAAAATATTTTTGTTTGAAACGGCGTGCGATTTAACAAAAAAATCTAACACGCTTGTAAATGAAAAATGAAAATAGGGAGTCAAATCGCATGTGAACTTCAAAGCCCCTTATGCTGCTTTAGAATTTTTCGGGCTTTGTCACCCGTTTAATTATATTATTATTATTTCAAGTAATGCAGAAAAACGATGTTACTCTTTCTTGATCGATAAATTATTTTCAAACTGCCAATATCCATTTGAAGCATTGATTGAAAATTTCTTTAAGATGAACTTGTCATATGAAAAAGACAAAAAAAGATCAATTGTACATAATGTATCGGTACCAAGCTCGTTTGAAAAACAGAAACGAAAAATAATTTTCATGCTCAAGATTTATATCGCGGAACGTTCTTTTTTCATTGACAACCGACAATAAATCAGCTTTATTTATGCGGTTTTCGGAGAGGTTTTTTTCGCGGCAGGTTGACAACTGCGGCATTGGGAAACGGATGGATTATACAGTGAACTCTGCCAAATGGGTTACCTGTACCCGCACCCCCCTTCTCCGCCGCTATTCCAAGCCAGTGGCGGCGGTTGATCGTACACTTTTCCACATGGTGTCTCCTTCGAACTTGTTACGAATTAATTATGGACGATTAAAAGACAAAAAAAGTCTAGGAGTTTGCCGCCGACAGAAAGATCTGGAGACAATTTGTAAAAACCATATGCTTCACCTAGAGAGCGACATATTACCAATATAATGAACAATATACTTAAAATATTGACTGTTTTGATTATTTTTTTATTACTTTCAATTTTATAATTTATAATATGTCTTAACGATTTAAATTTGTTAATTATTGCTCTTCTTTCATTTGATTTTTTAACTATTTATTGACTTAACGAAAATCTCATAAATGTTTATTTAATTTAACTTTTTAATATTGCAATTGTTATTATGAATAATTAAAGAAAATAAATCGAATACAGATAATTTCGCCTCATTGTGAAATTGTTGTCTCGTTCGCAAATCATTTTTGAGGTCTTGGGTTTGATTTCTGGCAGAGTAGACGTAAAATACTGGTTTCAAAGGTTATTCAAACAACAATATTTCTTTGTTCTGAAGCGTAAGACTAATCACTTTACCATTATGTTACAGATGATCAAAATAAGCCGCATTTAGTTTAATGATGCAGTGCTCTATGCATCACTGGATGTGAAAAGGAAAATGATGATGATAATGATGTTTTTGTATAATATGTATAATATGAATGTTTAAATAAATATTCATACGTATATTAACATAATTTATCATTATTAATTTTATTTTATTGCTTGGTGTATTATTCATTACGTTAATAATAAATAATTGATATCATACACACTAGAAAATGTACAAAGCAGTTTTTTTACTAAAGTTTCTATTATTATTATATTCTGTATGCATATTTTTTTTTTTTTTTTTTTGTTAAAAAAGAAATATTTGCGTTCTTATGATTTACCCAAATATTTAATTTTGAGGGCCATTTTCAACGAGTTGTAAATAACTCACTATTAGAAAATGGAATCGAGTTGGGGTAGAGTGGGATTCGAACCACGGACCTTTGGTCCGTGAGTCCGAGACACTAGCCACAGGACCACAACCCGATACAACAATTTGAGAATCGTTGGTATTTTCCTTAATATATTTTTTTAAACGTTTTAAATATAGCAGCTTGGCAATTGAATAAAATAAAATATTTATTGAGAATAATTTATAAGAATAAAAAGGTTTAACTTTTACTTATATTGAGATCCTACGAACGGCAAGATTTTTATCAGATTTAAGTATTTAACCTGTTACTTCAACTAATAAAACGTCATATCCAATTTCAATTCAATAAATTTATTTGAAATAAAACATACATTACAAACTAAAAATTTCAGACGTACATATTATGAAAAGACAAAAATTACATAACGAAAAGCTTGTCAAAATAGTATGAGAATCCTGCTTCAGAAAATCTTTTTGGATACATGGAACAGATCAACATCCAGAGCAATGGTGTTCAGCATACCGGTAGCCCTTCTAACAGGCATAACCATCGGCAAGTTGGTCCTGTATATCGGAATATGAGACAATCTATGCTGACGCTGTCTTAGGTAATCGGGAACATACAAACCAATGCTCATCATAATCTCAGAATTATCGATCATACCACGCGACAATCGATAAAAATGTGTCGTCAAATACACTTAAATCTTTATACTTAAAAAGTATATTAAAATGAAACCTAGTAAATGTACGTGTGTTTCTGTCACCAAATTGTTTGCGCAGCCGCCACTGGTTACAGTAATGACCGAAGCTTCTTAATTTTTTTGGTCCTAAAAACACAATAATATTATCGTTTGGTAGTCTCTGCTTCCATCAACAATAAATAAGAATGAATGTGAAACTGTTTATAGATCACACAATTATTATATAATCTTATGATGTTATTACTAAGGAAGTTCTTCTTTCTGACGATTGTGCCATTATTATTAAGTACTAACTAAATTATCCACCTCATCAGCATTTTTAAAAACAGCATTTTATTTAAAAATTTTAAAAATTCAATGAGCCTACGCTTAAAAATATAAATAAAAACGTTTTCTATTGAATAAAAACGTTTTCTATTGAATAAAAACGTTTTCTATTGAATAAAAACTGTATAACGTCAACAATCATTATCGTTTCAAGGAAGAAATCTATTGCAGCAAAAGGGAAAAGATTTCTGGTAGTGGAATATGGAAGTAACAGTATTTTCAGGGTATATGACTTGTGATTGGCTGGCTTAAGTGGCCAATTCACACACTGTGTGACATTCATTATCCTGACTATGTTTAAACATCCACATTTTCTTAACTTTTATATCTCTTTACTTTTGTGCAGTAAAAGAGCTGAAACCTTTCTTGATGTGAATGAGATTTATCTGGCTGAATTATTCCACCTACCAGGCAACGTCCGAAAACGCTTTTTGATTTTTATACTTCTTTTTAAACCAAGTAATTGAATCGACGATTAATCTGCCCAAATATTTCTAGAAAATGTTGGTTTTCACTTTCTAAAGAGTTACTGATATTGAAATCTTCGAGATTCCAACCAAATCGAACATTGTCTACTAACATTTGGACATTTTCAAAATATTGTGTAAATAAGAGGTGCTTCTGCCAACTGAGCTTATAACGTACAGTCTATAATATTTTTCAGGCTTTTAACAAAAAATATTAATATAAATAGTAAAATTGGGAGATTTGTAATCAAAATGAGAAATTTTGATCGAAAAAATCAACAAAATTCCTATTGCATAGAATTCGTGATGTTTTCATTTAATTTTGTTTCAAAATTTGTTTTTATTTATCTTCACAATTTGGATGATGGGACATTGTCAGGAAAATGACAAAATACCTGTATCACAATGATAATAATATATTACCTACACTAAAATGCATTCAAGATACCTGTTCTACCATTTAGAATATTTTACTATTCTGATTTTATTTAAATCGTTGTACCTTGTGCCTACGCTTGAAAAATGCTAAAAAAGGTTAAAATATTCCTCGTGGATGAAGAAACATGAGTTGAAATGCAGCTTGATGCATGAATACATTCATATTTTCGTTATTTGCGCTTTAAGTAATCTGAAAATTATGTATTGAATACACAGCTTCTAAAGCTTCTAGAAATAACATGTTTTATGCATTTACATACATATGGCTAGTATAAAAACAAAATTAAACCACGTTAAAAAACAATGCTGAAAAAAATGAAGTTAACCCTTATTTGACGACACAATTTGTTCTTAATTTATTTATAGACTTTTTCTTCTTTGTCGTTCCTAAGTTCTAATAGTCGCGATCATTGGTACTGTTTTTCCTCTTATTTTATTTTATTTAAAATACGCCTCTACCTTTCACGGCTCTGCGCCCTTTCCAAAGGTACATGCAGGGTCGCCTGTGACATTGCCTTCACCTGATCGTTCCAGCGAGCTGTTGCTCTGCCTCAGCTTCTTCGTTCGGCACACTGCCTAAGATGCTTATTTTGTTAAGTCTGACTATGTGTCCGAAGAATTGCAGAACACATTGGCTTCATTAGCCGACAGGCGAACATTCACGTTTTGTTCCTCCAATATAGATTCTACTGGCCGATCATGGGATCTTAAACATTCGATAATACCACATCTCGACGGCATCTATTTTCTTCTGCCCACGTGCTCCAATTGTCCACGTTTCTGCGCCATATGAGAATATTATAAACACAAGCGTACGAACTATATGTATATTTGTTTCCTTTGAGAGACGGACTTACCAAATTTTGATCTGTCAAGTTATGGCTTTTATTGCAATTTGGATGTGCCTTTCGATTTATGTTGCGCAGGAGGTCCCAGCAGAATGCTCGTACCAGGTTTACCTGTAGTCTTAATTATTTAATACCAAATACACGAAGGACTTTCGCTCAGAGAAATTTCTCTTTTGTAGCCCCAAGAGTGCTCAATGCCTGGATGAACATATTTAGTTCTCCGAAACGAAAGCAATTTTAAGGAGAAGTGTACAAGTTTGGACCATTCCAGGAGACTGCTGCGAGAAATTTATATATAGTATTATTAAGCGTGTTGTCCAGATGTTTCTTAAAATTTTGTTTGTGTAATATGTATAATTTTTATTATTCTTTAATAATATTCATGCTTATTCATGCCTATTTTTTAATAATTTTATGTTGTATCCTAACTCAACACAGGACTCTTGGCTTTATAGAGTAAGGGATACGTGAGTTTTTTTTCGGTAATATGTATTTTTATATGAATAAATAAATAAATTTATAGCCCCACAGAGATCGATAAGCTAAAAAAAATTACACTCTTTGAATGTCTTGAAATCTATTTAATGTCTCTGTCAACAATCACGAGCTTTGTTTTGATTCTGTTTTTTTCCAATCCAAATTTGCAACTTTCCTATATCAGAGCCGATATGTATATTCCGCCGTTTTCTGCTCGTCTTCAGCAAGTAGCGTGGCATCGTCTCCAAATTTAGGTTGTTGATTTGGCAACCACGAATTTGGAATCCTTTTTTCCAGCCTTCTAGTTCTCTTCTCCACGTATAGGTTTAATGGCGATGGCAACAGAATACACCCCTAACAGACTCAGTGTCTCTTTATAGACACGTAATAAATAATTTGTGCGTTAAACGTGAATCAATACATATTCATATTTATCTGCCAGTTAAGATGTTAGTTTAGGATTCTTAACTAAACTTATAATAAATAATTCAAACATCACATCGCAAGTATTTTATATTTTGATTAAGTTTGTGCACTGTTGTGATTATTTCGGTAAATTATAATTTTTGTAAAAGGTTCTTCGAACCGTTGATGTATAAATAAATAATATATTAATCTATCAAAAACGCAATGTAAGCATTGATGTAATTATACCTCAGTAAATGTGAGAAAAATATTTTTGAACAAATAAATATTTTGTTTTTTTTTACCCAAGTGTTTTAGTTTTGAGGGTCATTTTTAACGAGTTATAAAAAACTCACTATTAAAAAATGTAATGAAGTTGGGGTAGAGTGAGGTTCGAACCTCGGATCTCTGATCTGTGAGTCCCCTATATATGTTGGCTTATACCAAAAATATTACTCATTTTGATACTACAATTTGTAAAAACCGCAATAATTTATAGTTATAATATGTCAACCGGTCTTATGTTAGGATTAAGTTTAAGTCCCGATGATGAGGTAGTCACCTCGAAACTGGTAGACAAATAAATGTAAATTAAGAAGTCAAGACATTTACGTGAATGTGATCTGTCTCATTTGAGTGACCATTTTAAGCGGGGTGAAATTCACTATTTTGCCCTAAGTATGAATATTCATATTCATTCCTTCTAACTCTTCTTTTTTGAAAACTAAACAAGCTACAACCTTTATTGATGCGGCTGGGATTTTGATTTTGATAGAACGCGGACGTGGTAAAAGGAATCGGTACGCGCGATATATTTATAAGGAGTTTTAGATCGAGAAGTGATAAATCTGATGAATATACAAGTAAATGGTTTCCTGTGGACGAGTGTCAATTGGCACGAGTGCCTAAAATCGGAATAAATAAACGATTGACACAATCATATATGTGAATGAAAATGGTTATATGTATACAGCATTTCAGGGCCATACCGCGAAACTTCAGAGGAACATTTTTTATGGTCTACTTTTAAAAACATCCTTAATTTTTACAAAATCTCATTTTTCAATTAAAAAAATAAATATTAAAAACGGATTTGAACAACAAAACTACACGCACCGGACGCGGACTAGGGAAGTACATTAAAAAAAAAAAATAAAGAGAGAAGGATAAGAACATACAAAAGTCTTAATTATTGTTTTTGTTTATAAATAAACATCACAATAGTAGTACAATATTTTTTCTGCGCCTAGGCAATGAATAATACGATTCTTTTCAGTTATTGTCTAAAAATATTTTTTATATACTTTTTTGGTCTGTCTTAGAACGGGGTAAATAATTCTGGTTAGACAGTCAAAGCAACTTTTGTATCAATGTGTGATTTAATAAAAGTGTACTTAAATAAGTTATTGTATTGATGAAAGAACCTTTCTATATTTGTCGTCTCTCAGTATTTTTTTTTCTGATATTAAATTTCACTTTGTAAAAAGTAAATTGCGTACTTTTATATACTCGTAACTTCTACTGTATCATTTCAAATATATTTTTATTACCTTTTGTAAACTTTATTATGTATTACATAAGCAAATTTGTATTATAAAAGCCCTATGGGCGTTTAATGTAAAACAAATAAAATCTTTCTCTCATACCTACAGATACAGGTAAAATAATCATCATTGTCATTCCATTATCCGTACCTAGTGGAATTTAGGACTCGAACTCCAGCCTATCAGCAATCAGTAGGTACTATGTAATATTGAAGTAATCATCTATCAAATAAATAATTCACGTCGACCTTGCCGGGAATCCGACTTGGGATCTCGGGAATGCTAAGCACTAATCAGTAGACTACAAAGCGGTGTGGTTAGCGTAGAGGTTTCTACTCGATTTTCTTTTTCAAGATTTTTACTTGAAAGTCGATAACGCTCGTCCAGGATTCTGGTTATATTTAGCACACAAAACTATAACTTTACTCTGCCAGGACGATGTTCTCAGGAAAAAAAACATTATTATCAATTTTTGTGGATGAAAAAAAAAATGGTAATATTTATTTTGAATAGTGGCAACATTTCTTCTGAAGTGTTGTCATTACAGCTTACTGCGCATGCCAATATGTCATCTCAAATGTCAAACAATCTAATGCATGCGCTGTAACTACCTCGAATTTTTAAATCTTAACCTCTAGATTCTAGATGGTGCCGTCTTAAATGTAAAATTTTACTCTGCCCTGTCTATGTCAAATTAAAATTATCAGTTTTCCATTTCGTATTTAAAATAGGCTTTAATGATAAAAAGTAGCAAACCCCAAAACAATTTGAAGCAAATAGTGCTGGTTTAAACATGATTTTTGCCTTTTCTAGTGCTAAGATAAGTGTAGCGTTGGTACGGGTGCCCACGTTAACAACTATCGATGTATACCTCAAAACTCGAAGATACAGGGTAGATACAGTATCTTCGAAATCACCCGGGAGAATTTATAACTTTCCCATCATATTTTAATTGTAATCGCCTAAAACTGAACCTTACTTAAAATATGAGAGAAAAAAATGTGCGGTTTGGTAAATTTATGATTTCAACAATTAAAATTATATGGCTACCTTTTTAATATTGTTACTATCGCGTTTTGTAGTTTAGATACTGAAAAACAGGCTCACATAAAAAAGACAGCATACAATTTTATTTAGGTATACACGTAATTCTAAATCATTAATAACCCATGAACACTTCTACTTGTTTGCTTCAATTACATGGATACGATCAATTTATCAAATGCTAATTACTCGAAAACGTATAAGGACAATATGTTCATGGTCAAATGGTGTGTAATATATTACCTCAAGCATAATTTGCTCTCTTTCCAGCTTAGATTGATGAAGAGTATTATCACCAACTTGTTGCTTTTATCTCACTTTCATCACTGAACAATATTTTATCAGGTGACACGACATGTTTTTTTAAACGCTAGTTTATGGAAACTTTGAATTTGAATTTTGTCTATGAAATTTGTGAAAATCACAATTTATTATTTGCGTAACTCTAAAGTGTTGTACCTAACTAAAAAAAAAAACTTAGGAAGTAAAAAAAAAGATATCAATGTTTAGTACCTACCTTATTATTTTATGCCAAAGAGCCTTGGTGGGATCTAGCTCTTATCCAAATTATACTTATTTTTGTTTTATAAGTTATTTTTGTTTTATATGATTTTGTGCATCATTTATTAATTTATGTCTCCGGGCGGATAAAGAATACAGTTCTGTGTGTGAAAGAAAATAAATACACTGGCAGAGTGTTTTTGAATCGATGGCTTCTCTCAGGTAAAAATCCTGTAAAACGTAATCAAATGAAGATAAGTCTGCCTCGTAGAGTATTAGTTGGCGCATTTGATTACCATGCTCGAGGTGCTAGGTTCGATTCTGGCAGGGTGGACGTAAAATATTGGTTTCGAATATAGTTTTTCACCGAAATATTTTTTTTTCTGGACTGTCACCAGATGTGCACGATTGATCACCTTGCGTACGTTTGGCGCTGTAACGTAATACGTTCCGTTTGTCCCGTAGGGCACAAAACGTCTCGTTTTCTGATTATTTTAAACCATTGTAGTAAAATTTATCCAGCGTCGCAGGGTAAAAATAATAATACCGTTACTATCGTTTTTTTTTGCGAATTTAAAAATAATAAAAAAAAAACGTGAAAAGACCCTTTTAGAGTCCATACACCATTAGGTGCTGGTGGAAACATGATGATAATATCATCATTACATTTAATTATAAATTATATACCAACAGCTTATAATATCACTTTACTAGAAAAATATATGAGTGTATTGTACGAGTATGTGGATAAGTATAACATATATTTAAATAGATTTTTTTTAATTCTGAAGATAATAAATGGTAGATACTTGAGAAAAATGGTAACAAACGTTGAATAGTATATTTCTTTGTCCTTATTTTACTAAAAGGAATGATTTGCTTGTATCATTTTACCGAAGTTCTTCAGTGATGCCGATTCCTATAATACTACATACGAAAAGTGAACTGTAAACGGTTAAGCTAGGGTTTCCTAGGACAGCGGTGCCCGCATCTTAACGGCCGTAGTGAACGGTGATGCGGTGGACAGCCGTCGTAACAGTGACTTGAGAGCGGTTTCCTAGGGAAACGGAGTTAAATGGTATTGGTAACACCGTTTTCCCAGAAAACCGCACTCTAGTCACTGTTACGACGGCTGTCCACCGCATCACCGTTCACTACGGCCGTTAAGATGCGGGCACCGCTGTCCTAGGAAACCCTAGCTTTAGTAACGCATTACGCATGAGCCCATAATACATCAATACTGTGCACAAAGTCCACATGTTCGGGGACTATCCGCACTCATTAAATATGATTATAATAATCGAAAATGGACGACAAATTGGAAATTACGAGCCATAAAATTTAATGGTAACATGGCGCGGCTTATTACTCCGTACTGCTGTTGTATTATCCTTGCGGAGTGTGAGGCCTGTATCCAAAAGTAAAGTTCCCAAAGAGAAAAGGGAAACTTCATGGAAAAAACATCCCCTAACATAGCGTATCTCATGTATTAAATTAAACCTTTTTAGTAATGGCGCGTATTTCATTTTTTGTTCTATATGTGTGGACATGTAAACCGGGCTAATTAAATTGTATGTGTGGATATTATGGCGAGGTTAATATAACATACTGTTTTTTATTACGGTTTTCCAGCGTTAGAAGAAATCTCCGTGTAATTATATGGTACATAAAAATATATTAGGGCTGATAAAAGTCTGATAAAAAGTAGGGAAAAAATACGATTTTGCCGTTTTCAAACGCCGCGCCGTTCTATCTAAATCGTGCCATTAAAAAATAAAGTTTTTATCAATAGGTTTCCCGTTAAATTCATTATCATTTAATCATCAGATTTTTAAAAACTAGAATACTTTGTTTTTATATTAGTACCAATGTATCTAAGTTTCGTTTAAATTTCAAGAGGCGTAGTCTTCCTGTCAAAAAGCCATTTTTAAGAATATTCTTGATCAGAAATATCAGTTTTAAATCTTAATAACCTGTACGCTAGAAAAATATATACGAAAATTATCACTATGGTTTTTGAGGAAATTTTAAAAAACTGTTTAATGAATTGTCGTGAATATTATAACCATAACATGTTAAGCTGTAAAGAAAAGAATAATAATAATACATTTATTTCAGTAAAAATGGTAAAGGATCAATTTCAAAATAAAATATTAAAAAAAAAAAATCGTTTTTAAAAACAACAAAAATATGTACATAACGGATACATTATATAAAAGGAAAAATCCTTTGAAAAATTGCAGCAAAATTAGAGCACAAGGAATAGTGTGGCAAAAAAACAACAAAACAATAAGAAAAAAAAAAAGATTAACAAAGATGATCTCACAATAATCAATTAAGAGCATTATATGCAAAATTACGAATCTCCTATGCAGGAGTTACTGAGATACTCATATTTAAAAAAAGAGGAACAACTCTTTTTGAACATGTTTCATGAACATTGTCGATTAATTTTGACATCAGTAATACTCAGCGTTTATAAAAATAAACCTGAAATAATTTCAAAAGTATAAATTTTAAAAAAAACATCAGTTTTCTTCTAGTATACATTAAATGAAGTTTTTTTTTATACCCACATGAATTAATTAAGTTCTGAAATTGTTATTTTTTCATTAATTTATTAATAGCTAAATTGCTAGTTATGAAGCAAAAATGTGGATTAATCTATTTTAGCGTATGAGGAAATAGGACTTATAAATTTGCTTACAATGAAATGGGTGATAACCAAATTTCTACTTACATTAGTAGAATGCCGCTATTTATTTAAACTAAATAAATGCTGTGTGTAAATGGCTGATTGTGGGATTTCTAATGTGCTTTGCAAGCTCAATGGATAATGCTGAGTGCACGGTGACAAGATATACCTACCAGGAGCGTGCGGTGAAGTTTTTGATTAGGGAAGCAGTCACCTGGTACTCTAGGTACATATAAAAATAAAATTGTATCGCTACTACTAACAGATATTCGATTAAATTGCAAGTTTAATAATATTTCATAGTTGCATATTATAATACCATTTTGTCAACCGATTTAAGTGTTAAATTTGTCAAAAAATCGTCACAATTTATGGAAAATAAACCTGGATTAGTATGTTAGAATTGGTTTCAGAGGTACTAAGATCTTAATTTGAGCATGCGCGTACTTCAGAAATTTATGACTGGAAGACCCCCTTTAAGGAACTAAACCACTAACGAAGTTACATATTCCACAATAAGACTAAGCGCAGTGTATTTAACACCAGTCCGCGCATAACTGCGCAGTCGGAAGGTTGTGGGAGGGCCACACAATTTTTTAGAACTTATTAATGAATGAATATCAAACCCATCCAATTAAAAGATATTTGCTGTAATTATTTAAAAGATTTGAAATAAAATGTAAATCGAAACTGATTTTTTTAGGGAAGCATTAGTTCTATCCAATCTATGGACGGATAACGCATGATACTTACATATTTAAGTATATTACATTTGTAGATATTGTATTTTTTACACTAGTAAAAAAAAACATTCGCATTATTACATTTACATAACTATATAAAAATATATCTAAAAAATAAATTACACGTATCAACATTTCAATTAATGTTAGTAAATATTTGTATATTATATAACCACTTACCAACTTTTCTATTTCATACCGGTTTCTCTTCTTCTGGAAACTAATTAAACTTACAAGAATATTACACTTTCACATTTTTAAATGCACAAAAATATAAAACCTGCTGATAGGATCCATGTTATAAGAAGCCAGCACCAAAGTGCGCGTATTGGCGTTTGCGGGGATATCATGTTAGTGTAATAAGTGTCACGACAAAGAGATGGGTACGTCTCGAAACCGGTTTAATTAACTACGGTTACGCACAAAAATATAATATTAACTAACATTAATTTACATTCATAATAATTTCTCGAAAAGTTTTGTTTTAACATTTGTTTTCTGAAACATTACTCACAAATGAAATTTTTAATTAAGACTTTTTTCTAAAAATATGACGCCTTATCTTTATATATATAATTCTTCTGTACGTGTGATTTCACCGTTAAGCTAGGGTTTCCTAGGACAGCGGTGCCCGTATCTTAACGGCCGTGGTGAACGGTGATGCGGTGGACAGCCGTCGTAGTGGTGACTAGAGAGTGGTTTTATTTTTTAACGGTGTTATCAACACCATTTTTATAGGAAACCACTCTCTAGTCACCGTTACGACGGCTGTCAACCGCATTAATGTTCACTACGGCCGTTTAAATACGGGCACCGCTGTCCTAGGAAACCCGAGCTTAATCCTCCTAAACGGCTTGACCTATTTACGTGCGGTTTTTAGAAAAATATTAATTTTAAAAAATAAAATTTAAAAAATCTTTAATCGAATATGCAAAAAAAAAGTTAGAAGCATAAATGTTTTATTCATCGATCTACCAAGGTTGCATTCGAAGAGAATGCTTTGCCAAAAAATGAAAAGATTTTTTTTTTGTGTATAAAAAAAGTTCGTTTTTGAATGAAACAGCATTTCTTTTTTTGTTGTTCTCAATCAGATTCTTTTCTTAAATTCCTTATAATTTCTCCGTATTTATTTATTTTTATTGGAATTTTGGTAACACTAAAAATAATATTAAATTCAATACATTTAAAAAAGTCGTATTCCTACATAAGGACACCCCTTTGTTAATGAGACGGCCAGAGTTTGACGTTTGCGAAAAGAATTCCATATTTGGAAAATTATTTATTTTATGTTTTTTGGAATTCAACCATAAACAAGTACCTAGGTACCTACTTAGATTCTATATTTTTTTATTAAAAAATATTAAAAAATATTTTAGTTTTGGAATTCAATCACCAACAAGTACCTCGGTACCTACTTATCAATGAAAAGTTTTTTTAAAAATCTAATAGCAGGTAAGCCAACGTTCGGGCAGGATAACGTCAGTCGGGTCCGCTAGTGCTAAATATATTGCTGTTTTTTGCCATTTTGTTCGATGTTAATTTGGTAAAAATATTTTATTGGGATCAAAATCACTATTCATCACTTTTCTATGCTTGATTCCTTCTTACTTACAGTATAACACATTTTTATTAATTAATAATGCCAACCAAACCACATAAAATTTACAGATATAATACATTAAATATCCCGGCGACTTCCGTGGTGTAGTGGTAAAGACGCATGACTCACGCACGCTAGGTTCCGGGTTCGATTCCCGATGAAAACACCAAAAATTAATGTGGTTCTTCTCAAACCTGAGTAAACTGTGCTGTAAATCTAAGTGCTAAAAATTTTTATCGATCTACTGAATTTCATCAAAATTCAACCGATTATTAAAAATTTCCATTTTTTCTGTAGATTTTTTAAATTTATTTTAAAGAAACAAACAATCGACAATGATAAAGTAACATTAAAAAAATTACAGTTTAAAGACAGACCAGCAAAGTTTCTAAATAAGAATCATACTATTAAATTGTGTTACAACAAAAGGGTGTGTTTATGTGTATTTGTATGAGAGTAAGTATAGATGTGTGTTTATGTGTATTAGTGTAGGAGTAAGTGTTCAGGTGTGTGTAAGTGCGAGCATAATTAAATAGTAAGTGGGATCGTATAGCAGCCAGTTTTAAGGCGTCTAAATTTATTTTTAAATAAATTAAGGGGCATGTAAAATATATATATAGATGAAAAAAAAGCATTATGGTTAGAACAAGAACGATAGAGGAAAGAGTGTTGTGCATAGTTAGTGCTACAGACTGGCAGATAGAACAAATACTTATTTCTTGTCACGCAAAAGGGGACATTGAGATTAATTTTGGAGAGTAGGTTAAAAGAGTCTACTTTACTATTTATCCGTCCCCAAAATAGGCAATCCACCTTTAAATGAATAAACCAAATACTCACTTGTTTCTGTTTGCTCAGAAAGCTTCCTTTTCTGCCATCTGTTTATTTTTATTATTATAATATATTTTTTTTATATTACACCGCAACAGGTCAGGGGCCTAATTACACTAGTGAATTACAGCACGGAATACCCAAGTTTAAGTAAAATCACTTTTTGAATTTTTAACACTCGAAAATTTGGAAGTTGTAAAGATGTACTTTTGTCTAATTATTATTTTTAGACTTGTGTAATGAATAAGAAAGCTCTTAAATATTTAGATTTTTTCGCGGTAATATTTACTTATTTCATGTTTTGGAATTATGTCGTTCGTAAAGGCGAATTTAATTTTAACTGGCGCGTCTTGGCGCCGGCTATTTGCTTTTTTTTTTTTTTTATAAATACCTTTATCAGCATAAAAAAGACAAAACATACAGTAAAAAAAATGGAACACTTAAGGTTGAACTTGCCAAAAAAGAGTCTGGCTCTTGTGCTTGGCAAGTATACAAAAGATTATAAAAAAGAAACACAAAATGCAAAACAAAATAATACAATAAATAAAATACTAAACAATTTAAAAAATTGAGAAAACTTAAAACTAATAACACATTAAAAAATAAAATAAAAACACAAAATTTATAAATTGATATACACAGGCACATATTATACATACATCTTTATTTTCAAAATACGGTTGATGTTGATTATGTTAGGAAGCTTTTCTTTAATTTATCCTTAAATTTTCCGTAATTTATTTCTTGACGTAGATTTTGTGGTAAATTATTGAAAAGCTTCCGTCCTATATAAGTATAATGATATTTGGCCGTGGTAGTTTTAATTCTCCATACAACAAGGCATGCTGTTCTTAACCTTCCCGTAATACCTACCGTATGAAACTCATGTAAGGGACATTTATTTTGAAACAAAAATCATGCCTTTTAGCATGCTTTCCTATTTCGAGATAACTGACACTATCATTAATACTACTCTCGACTCAATGCACAGTAACATAAAGCCAGCTTTCATTGGAGACATCCATCGGTACAGTACTCGATCAAAAAACAATATATATATTGGATCTGTGAAGTCTACGAAGTTTGGTACTAGATCTTTACAATACATAGGTTTCAAGGAATTTAATAAATTGCCACAAAAATTTAAAGTACCTATTTCAAAATATAGAAACAGGACGTGCGAATTGAAGAATTATTTTTTCCAGAAGTACTTTGAATAAATAATGTTAGTTTATAGAGAATGCGCATCTTGAACATATACCTTTTAATATTTCACCGTTTTTGCTTGTATATGTAATTTTTAATACTATTTAAATGTTATTTGTGTTTTTTTCTTTTTATATACTTATTTTGGCTTGTATACATAATTTCAATTTTTTCAACGTTTTTGATAAAAAAATTAACCTGTATTGGGTGTGCGCATATTTTGTTAATTAAAAAAAATGATTTTATTTTGTACTAGTTCAGTATGTATACATACATCCATGTAATTTTTAAACTTTTTCAATTTTCTTTCCCAGATTGCATAATGTAAACATTATTTTGAATTTATTTCCATGCCTAGTATTCTGTTATTTTCAAGTATTTTTCATACCCTTTTTAATTTGTAGTATATCATAATTTTAATTTTTCTGCTTTTGTTAAATAATATTATAGTTTAAAATTTAAAAACGTCTCTAAAAAAAATATTATCTGTATGTCCCTAAATGAGTTTTTTTTAAAAAAACTCCTTGGGAATATTGTATATAATTATGTATAATATGTTTTCAATATAATAAAAAAAAAAAAAAAAAAAATACGGTCCGATGGGAGGCTCTCCTTATGCACCTGGACCATACAACACTTTTCGTCGATATCTTCCACTCTTAAAACATTAAATTCTTTGAACAGTTCGGTAGTTGAGAACAAGGACGGTTTACATAGTATAATTTTTATAATTTTTTTCTGAAGAACATTCAAGGGTCTAAGATGAGCGTTAAAAGCCCCTCCCCATCCAGTTGGATTGCATATTGAATGATTGACTGTACTAGAGCATAATAAACTGTCTTCAATTGATTCGTCGATACGATACCTCTAAGCTTTAAAAATATGTGGAATAATTTTCTTAGTCTTTTGCACATTGAATCTATTTGTTCTTTCCATTTAATATTTTGGTCGATTGTTATTCCCAGATATTTTATCTTATATTTTTCGGTCAGGGTAACACATTAAGAATAACAGTTTGTATGGTCTCCGCAGTTTTTGTCGTGAGATTTTAGGTCTATATGATTAGGTTTTTTTTTATTGTTTAATGTGAATGTTAGGTAGTGTTTTTTTTTCTGAATTCATTGTTTTTTTAAAAAAAAGTTGTTCTCCTATATCCGGTCCGTATGCAAAGACTGAATTCTATCCTCTCCACCTACCCCCGCGGGGAATGAAAATCCCAATGGATTTTCAATTTTTCAATTTTCGATTTTTCATTCAATAATGAGGAACTTCAGCCCCGCGGGAAATTCGATTCGAAAAATGTTTTCTTGCGCGCGGTAAAAATTGTAGCATTGTGCGGCAGTTTCCTGAAAATGAACGAAAAAAATATTAAAAATTATAAATTCTAAGGAAAAGTTATGGAAGCAAGAATAGTCCAGAAACCGCACACGCGCAACAAACAGAAGGCGACTAAACTACTTTTAAAGGAGTAGTTTTACGTTTTAACACATTAGTTTCTTTATAGACGTCGCTCAGTACGCAACTCCCGATTTGCATTTAACTATGCCGTGTTGAGTCGTTTTAAGGTGCAGAAATACTGCTGATATCTTAAAGAAACAGGATGGGATCACATTTCAAGTGTAAATAGCAAAAGCATGTGTAAGTAGTAAACGCATTACTTAAATTTATAATTCTATGATTTTTCTTTTTAAAAAGTACGCTTTACCAACTGTCAAATAAGAAAAAAGTATTTTTTTCTTTATTTTGTTTATAATTTAATTAATTATTTTTTTCTGTGCTTAAACACTTTTACCTTAAAATCTTATTAAATTCTTATCTTGGAAAAATCTCATCTTAAATGTAAAACTTTTTTTTTTGTCTTCTACCAAAACATGATAGTATTGGCGAAAAAAAATGTTACGTTTTGGTAGTTACAACTTACAATGAGAAAATAAAGAAAATATGCATAGTTAAATAGGCACCATCAGGTTTTTTCTAATAAGTTTCTAATCGTTTCAATTTATGTTAAAATTTTATTAGTTTAGTTATAGAACTTTTTAAGACTGATTCTATGACTGATCCTATTTCGAAAATTTTTAAATTTTTTCTATTTTAAAATGTACCTTCCATATTGGGTAGGTTTATTACGAACGATTATTTGTGGTACTACCAATGTATGTATACATACTTGAGTTGGTAATATCATTTATTTTTATACATAAGTGCATTTTTTCATACGTAAGAATCTCTTACTGTATTATCATGATTTATAAATGTATTTTTATGCGTTTTTTATGGGATTATATTATAAAGCGGCATCTTTGAATGAATCTATTCTGAAGAATGACTGAAGTGATTCTAAAACAGTACAAAACAAAATCATCTTTAGCCAGTGATTTATATGTACACACACATCAGTATCTTTAGCAGAGAAAATCGGGTTTTTTGGATGTGCAAATGTTTGTAGATAATAATATACTAGATTTGACAAATTATTTTCATTCATCATCATTATTCCCTTTCCGCACCTAATGGTGCATAGGGCACTGCATTGGTATACCAATTGCAGCTTATCAGAATATTTTTTGTAACATGAAGGTAAGATGATCAGTCTTACGCTTCAGGTACCAGTCCAAGGATATAAAAAAGTTTTACATCATTTTCCTAAGCAAGTAATGTTTGAAAAGTGCACAATAAATCACTTTGACTACAATTAAAAGTGGTAGATTACCCATAAATTAGAGTTATTATTCTGAACGGTGATAGCTCGCGTAGATAATGCTTTTTTAGCGCGGTTTCGTACTAAATACGCGCCAAGAGAGCGTACTCGATGCGCGCTATACCTTTAAAAAACCAGCCATGGTGTTGCGCTGGACCTCGCACTTATTTTTCCCAACAAATACTGCTTGCTACAGTGATTTTTATAAATTGTTAAGTTTGTTAGCCTCAATTTTCCGAAACTGATAAAGTTTAAAAAGCACTGAATAACCCACCTGAAGTACAGGTAAAAGCGTCAGATTCCATCCCCAAATAACCCGCATTAAGGGTAAGCGTGCTCTGCCTACAGCTGAAAAGAATTATATTCATACATTATGTAATTACGAACGCCTCCCACACGCGAGATACTCACTCACCTATATTAAATTAGGCTCATCTCGTGTGCTTTGGTAACCTTGTAATTACCTACATAAATATCGGGAGATTTTTTTAATAGAGTCCTCAAAGCATACTGAACAACGCTGTTTTTTATTTATTTTAAAGTATAAATTTTTCTGAGAACAAAAAATTACTACTTTTCTAACACGTTTATTTATTTATTATTTAATGCGTCTCAAAGAAACCTTATTTTATGGAATAACATTAATATTTATTAGTTTAAAATTTGTACTGAATAGAAACCTTTAAATCAAGGTTATTACGAGAGTCTTTATACAGTGAAATAAACATGCCATCACAATATTAATACAATATTCATAAGAATAAAAACATAAAGTATTAAAACATATTGATCGGGTTGTGGTCCTGTGGCTAGTGTCTCGGACTCGCGGATCAAAGGTTCGTGCTTCGAATCCCACTCTACCCAACTTGATTCTCATTTTTTAATGGTGAGTTATTTACAACTCGTTGAAAATGGCCTTCAAAATGAAATACTTGGGTTAATCGTAAGAACTCAAATATTTATTTTTCATTAAAAAAATAATTTACTAAATGTAATTTCATTTACACCTATAATGATGTTTTCTTTCGGACTATATGCGTATTATATGTACATTAATATTAATCTGACTCTTATAATAAATTACCGACGCTAAATTTTAAATTTTGTTTTTAATAAATAAAAAAACTTCAACTGTTTTTATTTATTGCGTTTATGAGCTGCAAATAATTATGCACTTTTAAAATTGTGAGCTTCCATATGTGAATATTATTAAATGCACGACGGCTTAAGAAAAAAACTAACTTCTAGTCAAATTGGGCAGGCTTCTTTACTTACATTATTTATGGGACCTTAAACTACTCGTGAAATTGAGCCAATTAGTAAAGTTGGCATTTCTTTTATATAACTTCTTCGATGTGTTATCATGTAAAATATAAAACCCCTTTCAAAATATGGTATTCACTATAATGAGGTGTTAATTATGCATTATTATAAAAAGGATCTAACGACAGCGCCGGCATTTAAAAGAAATAATAGGGTATTTTCACGTTTTTTTTTTATTTTGCAAAAAAATTGAAAAAAAAATTACGATGGTAACTGTACAGTTTTTATTTTTTTATGTCCACGCGTTAATTTTTCAGAGCGGTTTAAAAACGTATACTTTGAATTGGCGCCAAAACGAACATTCGAATGCCGTATGGGCTTGTGACGTCACGCGTTACGAATTTGACTGACCGTTCAAACAAATTCATACGAATTTGTATAGCCTACGTGTTGTTTTTGTTGTAATTGGTTGTTTTAACTAATTAACGCGCATAAAATGTCTTTAGTTATAAGATACAAGTACTGTTTAATTCCGATGTGCACAGACACTACGGTGAAGACGCAAAATAAAGCTTTTTTCGCCATTCCTAGTACCTAATGAAAAAATGCAGAAAAAATGGTTTAACGCATTTGAACGTTATGAAACGAGATGTTAAAAAAAAACAAACCACTATTCTTTTTCCGTAGGTCTTGTTCAGTACGAAATACTATATTTTATGGTGTAGACTGTAGACTATAAACATTTACTAACAGTAGGTACTGAAATTAGCACTTATAAAGCTTGACAGGTACTACAATACTAAAATAGTTTATTCTTTGAACGTTATTGTTTATATTTGTATTATATTTCTGTACTTATGTTACTTAGTTTAATTTGTGGAACTGTTGGTTTTCCATATGAATAAAAAATAAAATTACAAAAAAATTGCTGTATGAAAACCTACCTTATTTATTTGTGAAATTTATTGCATTTACAAAATAGCAACTGACCTTGAGATGCTGGACAGTCTTCACACTTGCAGGAATCTATTATTTCCTAGACTTCATCGCAAACCAACGTCACCGAGTACGATTTGGTTCTAACTTTAAGAACTTAACTGCTGGGGTGACTCGACCTTTTACCATTCAAATATCACCCGTCCGTTTTACTTGAATGTAATCTATGGCACTGTCTCCGTAATTTACCCTAGCTGATATATTGAGTAAATCACATTTAATAAAAAAAGGCATTAACACACACTCGAGCAACAGAGATGTTTACAAGCAATGGTATTTTATGGATTATGTTGTGTCAAAGTCACGTTACTTCCCTTTTGCATTAAATGTACGCTAAACAATATATTTATGGTACATGCAAATAATACAACTATTTGAATGAATACATTCTGGAAGCAAACATTATATATTTGCTTACCTTACGGCCTTTAAATTTCTATACTCGAACTTAAAAAGTTTGTATTGGATGAGAAAAAAATACCCATCATGATTATATCTATTTTGGGCAAGTTATCGGACTTTCCTTGTAAAAAACCAATTTCAGTCATAATGCTATGGATGTTTATAAATGAAAACAAAAAAAAAACAAAGGAAAAGACGAAATTTAACTAGAAAAAACAAATAAAAAGCCACAAGCCGCCCGCGTCGGAGTATCTCAGTATAGGATTTGAGTGAACGTAGGATATATAAGTCACGCGTGACGTCATCAACCCTTTTGGCCAGTTACGGGCCGTTTTATTTCTATCAAACTTTAAATAGGAAATTATAAATGAAAACATTCGTTTCAGATTTTGATAGTTATATGGTTCGAATCGTAAAAATATTCTTTAAATACTGAATACATTAAAAATCATATCCCCAGTTTATGAAAATACCCTATTGAGTGAGCGTGGTGATGTGTGGATTTGGCTAGGATTCAACGCTGATGCAGGAGTAGCACACATTTTTACAAGGGATTCGAGAACATTTATTTCTTGACAATTGCTCAGAGAGTCAGGGCTTAGAGGCTTATTTCACTAAAGCGCTATTATACAAAATGTAATATGATAAATACTGTATTTAAAAGTCTAAAAACTTACCAAAGCTCTATTTTGTAGCGATTGGGGTATTCCTTGGCTGCAAGATGTTGAAAATAACGATTTCAGGGGAAAACCTATCCGTAATCCCTAAAAAATATCCGTTACTATATAAACATTCTGATGATATTGTATGGTGTATGGATGCCACAAAAACGTAAAAAATAACACCCAGCAAAAAAAAAAAAAACAGTGTTTCTTCGAAACGCAGTTTTTTTAAAACGGTTTTTATTACATTTACACCTACAGTTTTTGGTGTGCTTTTACAGCGGTAACGACTTCGGGCTTTTTAAAATTTATTTTTCAAGATACGGATTGACAAGGGCACGGGGCTGCGCGGGCGTGCGGTGGAGTGGAGACGGACTGGGGAGATATCATGCGTATATGTGTGTGTATGGATAAAGATTTGAAGAATTTGTTTGAATTGAAAAATTTGAAGTTTGAATTTGAAGGCCGGAGCGCGGTACGGAGTGCGGTGAGCGTTGGATTTTCCCCACGAGACGAAACGTTTTTTTATTTACTTCTGCGCCTGATCATTTTTTTTATTTTTTTTTTTAATGAATAAATTCATTTTCGTGAAACTATTTCAGGTGTTTCGGGAGAATAGGGGAGATGGGGGGGGAATGGCGTTCACTTAAGGAAAATACGTTGTATTTTTCAAAATATTAATTTTACTTCAAAATTAAAAAAATAACAAGTTCTTAAACTTATACATTAATCAACATTTTAACACTAAACGTTCTTTAACTTATCAGAAATAGAAAAATATCATAAAAAAATCAGGGTTGAGCGCCATTGCCCCTGACCTTAGGTAATGCCGCTCAGACTAAGGTGTAATGACGCTCAAACATGTTTTTGGAAATATGTATATCTAGTAAGATCCATTTTCATTACACTAGTATGCATGAGATCGACCTTATACAATTTATGTAAAGTCTACAATCACAAATTCGCATCAATTATCCCTATTTGTACGTGAGATCAGCCTTACATAATTTAAAAAAATATAGTATAATCTTCAATACCAAATGAACTTCAATCGTTATTATTTTTAGCAGCTATATATTCAGCTTTAGGTACAGAAACTGAAGGGTTGCGTATCACAAAGCCGCGTACCCAATCCAATCCAGCTGTTTTGCTGCTTCAATCAAAATTATTTTTGATATTGTTGAGCTCAGCATACTTATAAACATGTTTATGTAAATCTGTGACATTGAGTCCATAGTATAGTGAACTCAGTAACTTAACTTGTCCTGCAATGTCATTTTCTTACGTACTAATTTTCATTTCTTAGTGGATCCCTCAAAGTAGTAAATGGTATGTTAAATTGTTTTGCGGCCCTTCTTTTGGACATCCCTTCTTCAATCGCAGTTTTAGCAGATTGAAGGTCTTTTTTGCTCCAAGCAGCTTTAGCAGTGGTTCTTTGACGATTTTTGAGCATATCTATAAGAAAGAAAAAAGTTACTACAAGAAGTAATGGCGCCCAGGTGAGCGGTATAACCCCGAACGGTCGTTTTGTATTTAACTTGAAGTTTAAAATTGGTTACCTAATCATAAAATAAAATAGTTTTGTATTCAGAAAAGTTATATCAATAATTAAATAAGTATTAAAAGTCTAAACTTACCGACGAAAATACCGAACCAAAAATTAGATCAGCGCTATCGTATACGGAGAATGTATTTCACGATCGCGCGCCATGAGCTGACTGCCTGTACGTATCGCTGCCTATTAGAAGCCCCCACTCCCAGCGCTTCACGCGCCGCACAGTATTGCTATATTCCATTTTGACAATGTTACAGGGATGAGCGCCATTACCCGGTGAGCGCCATTCACCCTGTCTACACTAACTGTTTTAAAACGGCAGTTACATTTTTTTACCACCTCTAATGCAACCAACGCGTCTCTAAATTCTAAACCCCGTGAATAAATATAAATAAACACGGAGAATAAATAGTCTGCTTTGTAGTGCAGTGGTTTGTGCGGTCATCTTGCTTCCACGCTTGAGATCCCGATTCCGATTCCCGGGAAGGGCGACATGACATATTTGTTTATAAGATGGTTTTACACTATAGTATTTTTTATTTTTTTTATTGACAAAAATAAATATTAGCGTTCTTATAATTTTACCCAAATATTTCCATTTTGCTAGCCATTTTTAACGAGTTATAAATAAAATAATAATTTTTCTTTTACTTTACCTGAAGCGTAAAACTGATCACTTATCTACATTCCTGGAACAGATGTTTGATATACGCTGCATTTAATTTAATAACGCAGTGCCCTAAACATAATCGGGTGCTGATATGAGTTTGATAATTATGGTAAAAGGAGACCTGTAATTTGGTAAATTTAAAAATTCTAGCCATTTGTAGGGACTCCCAAAAGTTGTGCATTCGGTATCATATGAAGTCTATTTTATTTTACCAATTGGATTTTGACTGTTAGAGCCATCTATGATAAATGCCAATAAACTTAATGAAGACTTTTTAAAACGTACGTATTGAAAGTACGGTTGAGTTGGCCACCTGTCGGATCAATTGAAAACTTTTTTCTTATTTTGAGAATCTTACACCATCGCAAAGATAAAATGGCGGTTGAACTGATAACAAGAAAGAAAGCTCAAATAGTTTCAGAAAAGTACACATAGATGGCAGCTTACAAAATGTTCCCTTTATTTAGGACTCTTATTACCAAAACAAGATAATGTTGCCCGAAATATGTAAGTTTATAATAAATATTTCGTGTGTAAATGAAATAGGTTAAGCATTGTTAATTTTTGACGTATTAGGTCGGCCGTGCTCTATCCCATTTGTTTAAAATGAAAATTTCAGACTACGATGCCTGCGACTGTGGAGACATTGGAGATCAGAATATATATTTTTTGTTTATCATCTACGTAATAAGTTTTATCTAAATGCAAATTACTTGGCACACTTATGTTTTTGGTAAATTTAAATGAAGTATTTGTCCGGCGAATCCAATTCGAATCAACATTTTTTGGACATTGTATGAATAAAGCATACGAGTTTAGCTTTTAATATCTTTGGGAAATTTATAATAAAACAACATATTTTACATCAATTCATTTAATCATCCAATTGACAACTTAATATTTCGGTAATTCCAAAAATGATGTCCCTACATTTATCCTCAAACAAAAATTCATAATATACTAAACATATTTTTTATTACTTTTATTCTATATCATATACATATATTCATATATATAATAAATTTATAATATATTTAATTTACAAAGCCCTTAAAAATAATTGCGTGTTACATAATATATTATTTTCTCCACTCGCGTGGCTTTGTGTACAAATAATAATTGATTATTAATTAATAATTCTGATTAAAAAATAAAGGAACATTAATTATGACATGTTAAAAGCACGCCAGAGAAATTAATTTAAAAAAAAACAATTCAAAATAGGTCATTCTTTATATTTACTGCCTCTGAGACAATTTTTATCTGGTTTTTCTTTCAATGTATCATAATCCGTGTTATGATACACTAAATAAAATTAAACAACTATAATACTGATCAGATGTTTTTTGCTTATTATAAAAAAAAACATCATCAAAAGTTTACTAAAAAACGAAATCAGTTCTATGACATAAAAATATTATTAAATGGTTAATATTTTAAAATAAAAAATGGTAACAGACATCTCTCTATATTTAGGTTTCAGAATTATGTATAAATGGTAATCACCCAGTAAAATATTTTTTAGTGGTGTAATGAAATATTCACGCTTTACTACAAAACATAATGATTTGATAAGCTGTGTTATATTTTTAAGTCCAATTAAATGAGTACCACAAGTATGAATAGTTTGCGCAAAACATAATAAGAACAATATAATATATATAGGTAGATAATATAATGTATAATTTTATTAATTATATAAAATATGTAACTATTATGTAAATGTTACCCTGATAAATTGATTCTATTTTAATTGAATCTACTGAAAATAATAAAACAGTAAGTGAAAGCATTAATTTGAAATTTAGAACAAACATTCTATTTATAATCTCGTGTTTTGAGAGCAAACAAAAATGTTTAGTGTAAACAAATTTAAATAAAGAATATATTTTTAATGTTACAATATCGATAAGTATTTTTTAAAACATCATCTTGACTAAATTTTGTACACCTATTTATTCAAAAACCGTATACAACTATTAATCTTCATAACATTTGATTATTTGTAACGTTACATGGAGAGATTTTTCTTCTAAATTTAGAAATACCAATTTTTACAATATTCAACACATTTACAATACATTTTTTATTTGGCAGTTTCGTCTTTCTGCAATTTTTCTCAATAAAATACCAAAGTTCCTTAACCGTCAGGATATTTTTATAAATCAGTGAAATTACAACATTTATCGAGTAAAAACAAAAACAGTACTTTGAGAAATACATTAGGTCTTTGAAATATCATAATTATGAAATAAAACTTAAATTATTACTAATAACATAATATAATCAATTATCAGTAAACATATTTGAGTAAAATTAATAAGTTAATAAAATGTCATGATAATATAAAAGTTTTATCACAACCATTTCCGTATCACTTAAAAAAGTATAATAATATGTCCACTGCTTCGTCCATCCAATGTCCAACGAGTGTCATGGTTCATTTTCTTTCACATAGGTAAATAATATGGTTCGGAGGATACTGTAAGCGGAAATAATCTTACAAGAAAAGTGTCTAGTGATCATCAGGCAAAAGTTATCCAATAAAATGAATAATACAAAATGAACTCGACACTATACATAATATATAGAGAATATTGTAACAATGTAATTATATAATTATGTAACTTGGAACTGTGTTTAAAGTTTGCTGCCTGCGAGTAATATAAAAATATATATAGATGAATAACATATCAGTCTTTTTATTGTTGAAATTTATGTAAGTTTTATGGCGACAAATGCCGCGTAGCCTTAACTTATCCAACGGTAAGAAATTAGTAGTATTTCGTGAGGTTTATCTTTGATTACGATAT
Source organism: Micrasema longulum (assembly GCF_059751315.1). Lineage (NCBI taxonomy): Eukaryota > Metazoa > Arthropoda > Insecta > Trichoptera > Brachycentridae > Micrasema > Micrasema longulum. Next base: position 87,367 of record NW_028277622.1, read on the forward strand.
ATTTTATAAATTATAAGAAATGCCATTAAGCATTATAGTCACCATTTAGTTACGAATTACAATAAGGTATATTATTTATAGGTAATATATTGATTTTCTTCGTTACTTAGAAAAAAAGCTCATGGAAATTTGAACATTGAGTGCAATATGGTTTGAGTCGAGTATCTTTACATCCTATTTAAGAACTAATTCGTAGATATAGGTAATAAAATGTTTAAAAACTTAATTGCCGATTAATCAACCAAACTAAATATCGTTTAACTACATTTAAAACAACAGGACTCGCATTCAAACTGAACGGTTGAAAAGTCACCTACGTATTTATTTAACCGAACTGTATGGAGGAAGTTCCGAAGGAGTATAACAAAAAAAAACGGTCAACGGTGGTTTTCTTACACATTTAAATAATATCCAAATAAATAATTGAACTAAAAAACAACCGTAATAGAAAGCCCGTATGTGTTGTCAGCATTCCATTACTTTACTCGTCTAAACACCTTACTGGTGTGCCGATAAAGTTGTTTTGTTGTTTTGTTGTTTTGACTTAATTGTAGTTTCCACCGAGCGCTGTTGGAAACTCGGCGGTCAGTATTTTCACGATTCTCTAACACATACCTATACTAGAATAATTTCCATAAGCACGATGAAAGGAAGTTGGATTAACAAAAAGAGGAAAACATTTATTGCACTTGGTTGATCATATCAACGACATAAACCTACGTGTGATCATTATATTATTTGTGTCTAATAAGTTATAATGTACCTACCTAATAAAAATATATCACATTAAAAGATTTTAAGAAATAAACGCCAGTGCCATGTAAAAGAAACTTACATTTCTCTCAAATCACTTACGTAACGTATATTTATTTATTAATACAAAAAATAAGGAACAAAATAACGGCAACAATATTCTGCGTCGACTTTCAATATCAATGTTTTTACATTATTTTTCTTTTATTTATTTAAACATTATACTATCGAGTTTATGTAGTCGCCGATCGGCCACGATCGCGTGCGGTTGACGTAATTCATTTAATCGAAATATACTTAAAAACGCTAATTTTTCTATTAATTTTATATTCGAAATTAAATCTGTCCGCGGCATGAGATCAATTTCTTCGTATTCAGTCTCCCTCGCGCTCGTTTCTCACACTAGAAGGTAGAATAAATTAACGACATCTATCGGGGAACGGGATAACGTCTCTGTACACTTTGGTTCGGTTCGGCGGCTAGTCCTGGCCGTTCTGCTGCAGGATCTCGCGCGCCAGGTGCTGCGGCCGGAACATGTGGTCGGCCTCCTCGTCCGCCGAGTTGTCCTTGGAGCGGTCGCTCTTGCAGTCCTCGTCCTTGGGCAGCATGTCGAGCGCCAGCGGCCCGCCCTGCGCGTACACGTCGCGCGCCTTGTCCGGCGGCAGCAGGTGCAGCATGTTGAGCGGCATGGGGAAACCGGGCGGGAACTCGGGGTAGAAGCCCTGCGAGAAGGGGTTGAACATGGGGCTGGACATGAGGTCGGGCTCGGAGCTGGCGGGCCGCTGGCCCATGCTCTGCTCGTCCTTGACGTGGTGCTTCGTGTTGTTGTTGTTGTTGCCGGGGCCCATGCTCAGCATGTCGAGCGGGCCTCCGATGCAGTCCTTGCGCAGCTGCTCCAGCTTGAGGCTCTTGCCGTACTTGCCGCGCACGTACATGAGCAGCGAGTTGTAGGGGATGCCGAAGATGCGCGAGGCTTGACTCGTGGTCATCTTCTTGTTCCACACGTGCTGTAACGCCTCCGTCAGCTCCGCGTTGGTCCAGGAGCGAGGCGGGCCCCCGCGGGGCGCGCTGTGCTGCCCCTTCGGTCGCCCTGCAACGGATTATTAATACAGATTATTAACACCACGATTCATACATTCGATAAAAATTGCTATTATTTCTTTAGATCCGGTCGTGTAACGTTTGGACAGGTATTAAAAAACGACAACTTAACACATAATAATAATCGGAGCAATACACGAGAACCTGCTGACGAGTTTGTATGCTTGTAAGCAGCAATTCAGCAGGGCTTTAATTTTAAGACTATTGTGTAAATATGATTGAAAAATATGTAAATATCTATCCCGTTTGATAATCTATTTTCTATAATTTAAAAAGAAAGTTCGTTTTACTAAGGCCCGTTATAGCAAAGACGACTTTATTATTTAAAACAAAATAAGGGAGACATTTTAAGCTTGTATTCCATGTAGACTTATGTGACCAAGATGCTTCTTAGTTCCAATACTCGCACCTCGCCCCCATAAAACGTGAATGATCATCAGCATTATGTAACAAATGATCGCGTTACTTTGCGTGAGGAATAATAATGATATTACTAGTTTAGAGTACAATTATGACAAAATTTTTAAGAGGGATAGACAATAATAAGAATTGTAAACATACATTTTTTCTTGACACTGCTAAACATGTGGGGGTCATGTTGGGGCGCGCGAGGGTCGGACATGTCCATGAGGGGGCTGTACAACTTTCCGGGGTCCATTCCCGGGGGGAAGAGCCCTAGCCCCGAGTCTAATCCAAACACTGAAACAAAATTTTAAAAAGCCTTTAGCACATTTTTTTAATAAAACATAATTATTAATTGAATCGGCATTCACTTCTTAACACTTCATTATAAATTATTATGAAAATTAAACTTTGTTATTGGTGTTACACAATTTTTATAATTCAACAAGAACAAGTTTTATATCACCCGTCGATGGGAGGAGTGCTCTCCCTAAACTGTAGTAGTGTTCTTGTAAAATAGTAAAATTATTTAACACTAATAACAAAGTTTTTTTTTCATAATAATTTAAAACATAATTACTTTCAAAATTGCTTGTAACTGTTGCTAAACTGAAAATATGAAAAATATTCAATATTTGTCGTGATACATAATAAATAAAAAATATTAATTTCAGGCTGTGGGCGTGAATTGTGTATTTACATGTAAAACATTTTAAGTTTCAAAAAGCTTGAAATGGGGGCACTAATGCCTTCATTATACAAACATTATTTCGTTATGTCAAATATCTACCGAGTATTTTCTGAGAATTGTTTTAAAATAAGGTTTCTCTTGGTGCGTTTAAAGTTGTAATTCACTGACCAAAGTGTTTTTCTCCCTAAACTTATATGTTAAATGTTTGTGGTTCAGATCTTGCGGGGAACTTAAGAGATTAAAGCTCCTTCTAGGTCGGGTTAAGTAGTTAGGGAAAACTTAAAGTGAATCCAGAATTGTTTGTTGAACGTATTTTGAGGAGGGGACACTGTCATATGTGAGAAACTATGAACAAGTTATTTTTGTTTGGTTACTGTAATATTTATAAGATAATTTAAGAAGATTGTGCTTTACATCGATAAATATTTAAAAATATTTTTGTACAATAAATTTACTATTTTATACATATTCTGGTTTAACTTAAAAAAACTTTTTGCCCTAGATATATATTTAGTGTACGTAAAGCCTAGATTCTATTTAATTTACAAATAATTTATTACTAAACTCGGTTTTCTATAATGTAGGAACAAATTTGTTTTTTTTTAAAATTATTATTTGCAAGTAAACAAATAATTGGTAATTAGCCTTGGCAAGCTTGCTTAATGAAGCGTTTATTTTATCGTAAAAATATATTTGCAAATTAGTATGAACGGAAAAAGGCAATATTACAACTTACAAATAAAACAGTATTTAATTTAAAAGATGCGCATTGTTTCAATTCAATTCGGAAGGTATCTTTTAAAATACAAACGTGGCCATTCGTATGAATGGGCTAGTACAAAATACACAGAACCACGTGGCAAATGTAAACATAACCTTCCTATGCACACACGCATGCGTCTGCCTAACGAACACATATGTGATACCCTTGAGCCTAAGCGGACAACCTCACGAGGCACCTGTTGGAAAGGTCGACCTTTGATATAACATCTACCTGCGAGCACTTCATCCCTTCGTGTCGATTCGACAGATTTGAATGAGGGATGGAAGATATTTTGCACTGGGGATGGAATCCCCGCTGAACAAAGTTACACATCGAACTTTGGCATACTTTCTGAAAACTTTATCGTGTGCGTCCCCCTGTATTTACTATTTGTATCGACTTCGCGAAAGCGTTTGATATTGGAATTGTATCTAAGTTGGTAAAATAGAGAAGATATAAGAAATAATGAATTCTATAGAAATGTGACATTTACAACGAATCAAGAACGAACATATACATGTGCAGAAAACGTACACACCGTGGTAAAGTGGTAAATACGTCGGTCTATTTCGATTAAAAATATGTATGTATGTATGTATGTATGAATAAATAATGACGGAAAACACATTATCGGTTTGATTCAGAAGGGCTGTCACAACCCGGTGAGGTAGTTTGGTACTTTATTAATGAATTACAATTACTAGAATCAGCTGTTCTTATTTATTAAATTATTTTTAAATAAAATATTTTATAGCCCCTGGGCCACGATTACAATAGGCAGTTATCTTCGACTGTCTATAAAGAAAACCCGATATTTGTGTTCGAAAATGAGTATATTTGCATGAACATTTAAAGTATCTTCTTTGGAAACCTATAATTGAACATGTTTAGAAGAAAATATTTTATGCATATTCTACTTTTTAAACAGAAAACTTAATTTTACTTTGTGAATAAATGTTATCATGTCAATGATATCAGTCATGAGAAAAGCTAAGATGAACGACAGAGATCAATGACAGAGAGTGGACTAGTTAGTGGACAATAAATAGAACATAGTAAAGATGAACCGACGGAGAAGAGAGAATTTATTTTAAATGGAAATTTATTGAATATTTACGAATTGCTTGTGTATTATGAATTAAATATTAATATTATTAAACACCTACAACCCTGTTCAATTTTTATATTTGTTTAAATGGAATTATATTTATTCCTATAATATGTAAAAATAACATTGACCAGTTAAACATGTATTCTGCTTTTGGAAAACTAGGTATGTTTCCATATCGAAATAAGATGCGATATATTTACGAAAAGTGAAATAGTTTACTATTTATTTCGCCTGTCGGTGTAATTATGGTCATTTTGGAAGCATTAAAATTTGTTATTGTGATTTCAAGAACGAACTCGGATAGAATCGAAATGCCCAGTCGCTCTATTTGAATGATTTAAAAATCATTTTATTATGTTATAGCTGTAAATAAAATTATTCGACCGAATTTAAAAAATATTATTGGAAATTTACGTAATACAAATATGCACTTGCAATTTAAAATATTAAACATGTTTTCTTGTATTTCATTAATAAATCTCGTTGAACTTATAAACTGTAAGAGTGAGAAAAAGAATAGATTATTTATTTATGAAAACTTTTCTGTAACCGCAGTGCTTCCAATAATAATATTTGCCGATAGATGGCTCTGCTATCTTAGTTTACAGTTTATAAAATTGAATCCATCCAAATAATAAATAAAACAATCAACGGCATTCATTTATTACCAAATTGTTAAAAAATAAGGGATACGTTACGTTTTATAGTATGTTAAAGCGTACATTATTATATGAAAATCCTTTTTTTGATCGAGCGTAATTTTTAAGTGTAGGTACGTAGGTCACATTTAAGAAAATGACAAAAAAACACCTATTTGCAAGTAAAAATTGCAATTATATTAAAATTTTCTAACACTGATTCGTTTAATCGCTAAACAAAGTTGGTTATAGTTCCGCAAATACACGCAGAAATCAGCTAAAGTGACGCCATTGAAGCATCAAAGTGTGACATGTTTTATATCTCAAAATGTAGGTACATAATTTAATACAAATTTATGTAAATGCGTCACTTAATACATTTTCGTTTTCTTTAAAAAAAAAAAAACATAACATTTTTTTTGATGGAAATATCATCTAGTAGACTAATAATTCCATCACGCCGTTTCCCCGTAGAAGTGGACAGTTGGACAGAGAGGATGGAAGGCCACATGCGACAATTTTGACAAACATTGAGTTTGGAGCTTCTTCCATAAAAATACTTTTTGAAAAGACCAAGAAAAAATCTGTATATGTTATGAAAAATACATTAACAATTACTGTATACCTATCGATATATTTTGTATCGAATTTTTTTCAAAAAGTGGTTAAAAATAAAATCAAATCCGCATTCACTTCGTAACACTTCAATATAAATTATAATATTCTCCTGAAACTACAGTTGCGTTATTTGGATTTAATGGACATGTATATGTACGAAGACGCAACACAAGTGCACAACAAAGTTATTATTCCTTTGCGGGATCAAAGAATTTTAATAATTTGATAGTATAATATAATAAACATATTGAATTTTTTTTTAATTCAGTGCCTTCCGAAATAAAAAGTATTAAAAATAGAAACGTACTAATCAAACTAAAGAATCATATGAAACACATTCCATCCTTACTTCCGTTCATAGATTCTTGAAATAAAAAATATTTTTTTAAAAAATAACTACATGACGTGAACCTGACCTGTGAGAATGCACAGGAGCTGCCAGCCGACAGAGTCACTTGAAGGGACAACTAGGGAGCGGATATGGATTAATGATGATTATGAAGAATATTAAAATATTGGTGTTTTAATGTGAATTAAGTGTTAACATAAGTTGTGTCCGTTTTTTTTCAAATTTTAAAATGATTACCAATACATCATTAGAAACTTTCTGCTCTCCAAGATGTTGTTTGCTTTTACGTTACATATATTATTTTATTTTATTACAAGCCTTTAAAATGGAATGTCAAGGAGATGAAAGTGAGCATTTTCAATCGGGAGATTGAGCAGCGAGAACAGGAGGTCGAGGAATTGAGGGAATAAAGGAGACTACATATATGGAGAATACATTATTGATTAATTTGTTGTAATTTGTCCAGTTGTCTTCTTCATTTGGAAAAAAACAGCCACAACTAATGTTTCAATACATTGTTGAGTTGGCGCGTAGTCAATTTTTATACCTAATTAAATGTAAGCTTTTTTTATTTAAAAAAAACAGCACTTAATTGAAAACAGAGTTTAAATTTTAACTTCAAGCTTTTACGAATAATAAAGCATGAAAAAAATTTAAAATACATATTAGCATATTATGTTTGAGATAAAAATGTTTACTTTGTAAGCATTATAATCACCCCAAATCTCCTTAAAATGTTTGCTTAATTCGAATCTTGTATAATACAGAAACAACAAATCATCAGCATTTTTCCTTCAGCACAAACCCGTCTTACGCTTTGCATCACAAGAAAATCCTACCTAACATGTGTATGATACTTTATATTAATTTACATTACACGCTACCTTGGGATAGAAGAAGACGAGAGATTTGGGAAATCCCCTTCAAGTGCCGATGTAACCCCGCGGTGAGACAAGGATGGCACTATGTGCTGACAGGATGTTAATGGAAAGGAGGCATGATGTGTCTATACGATGCTGATGTACGCCTACCAAAATTTGGCTAAGAAACGATTTTTCAGAAGCTTGTATTATTAACGGTTTGATTTTTTTACATGATTAAAAATGTACATATTAATGTTAAACAAAAATTAGAAAAGCGTTTACTTCTTCCACTCCTTGACAATGCGGGTGTATGTTATAAAGATGCTGACTCTGAATTACTAATAAGTTAGAACGATTGCAGAATATTTGTATACGTTATATCTTTGATCTTCGCAAATTTGACCACATAACCGAGTATCGTACGCAACTACACTGGCTCAGTATCAGGCATGGAAGAAACATTCACATTCTATCACTTCTTCACAATATCTTAAATAATCCCACTTCGCCTGTTTATCTGAGAGAGTTCTTCCAACCTCTTTCACAACACGGACTATCTCTTCGTTCTAGTAACGAGAGAACCTTTTAATACCCTGTCACCGCTCTACTTTTATTGCCTCCTCTTTCACAGTAGTAGCCGCTCGCTCGATTGTGGAATAATCTACCCACTAATGTTATTTACATTTAAGTCAAGATTGAAATGTCACTATCTTAATATTTAAATTGTTCCTTTATCATTCTTAATTCCTTCCCATCCCCTCTCCTCTCTTCATAGTAAAGTGTTATTTTTTTAAATATTTTTATTTTGTTAATCTTTGTTTTAAATTTTTGTATAAAATTGAAAGATTCAATATGTCCATGTATTTGTTATTTTCTCAAACTGAACGGTTCGGGTAGGTAGGAAGAAATTACCTTAAGGCAATATGCCCGCCCTTATATGTATATATATTGTTTATGTATATGAAGTGTTAATTAAATAAATAATACATATCTATATTGTTTTGTGAAAACTTGTAATGATGTAAAGTACTTATATCTGTACCTTAAAGGATAAACCACGGTAGTCGAATGGAACGAAATATTTAGGAAATAAGATTTTGTGATTGTGCTATTTCTCAAACATCATAACCTTTGAACCAAATAAGATAATATCAACATACAAAAAACTTTCGGTGTAAAATAACAATTATTGTGATAATAATAGTACATATAAAAAAAGCTAATCTGGGACGATAGATGTTTTTTTAATTAAAACAATGTGGATTACCGATTTTTATTTCAACTTAAAAAATATTTTTTATGACGAAAGTGGATTTTGGTGTTTTATTTACGTATAAAATGGCATTTTGCGATAATTTCTGAATTTTCAACTTCAAAACAGCAAAAAGTGGACTCCCGTGTTTAACCCCGTAAGGTACGGATATTATAGATAAGTAACGAATGTTACTTAAAAGTGGTTAGGAATATATTTGGAATTAGCCATTAAAACTGAATATGAACGGGTAAAAAAGGATTGTAATGCTATAAATATCCACAGAAACGGTTAATTATACGTAAATATAGCATTGGAAAGTACCAAATTAGCACAGGACACGAACTAAAGGATCCAGCGGACACGAACCCAGCGTTCCCGCATTAGAAACAATATTTAGCTAGCTAACTGCGTGAACCGTGTATATATCTCATTTAATCTTCATCTCATTTAAACTTTTTAAAATACTGTAAAATGAAACATTTGTCAGTGTGTTTTTACAGTTTATGTTCCTTTAAATATGTTAATTTTATTATGTTATCAAAATTTTGAATTGGTCAACTATATTATGAAAATCCCTCTCCTCCACTCTATTTCCTCATCCCTTAACCTTCTTACGAGCTCTTTTTTTTTCTCATGCCTTAAATAGTATATTATTTTTCTCTTTACTGTGTAACATGTTCTTTCATTATATTTGTAAAAAACTGTAACTGGATATATGTACTATTTTTTATATTTTGTTTTCTTATATAACAACTGTTGTTTTTCCTTAATAAATCAAAATAAAATAAAATAAAATCTACGCACATTTTTTATTTTTTTAAAAATCCGAATATTATAGAGGAGATTTTGACTCTTGAATATTATTTGTTGGATTTGTGAAGTGGAATTTATTACCTACTTTTTTATTCAAATTTCCCATTTGTTCCTTTTAAATATTTTAGGCGGATTTTCTAAACAATAATCTTAGATATCGGTCACTGACCTCATGAACCGAGAAAGGAGTTGATAATTAGTATATAATCAGTAAACACCGCTCTCCTTGAAATACGACAGAGTTATCAAACAGGTTACCTGCTAATACGGTGGGTAGTGGAACACTTCCGAGGAGCGATTATGCGGGGTAGCCAGTACCGGTACTCGGTACCCAGTTCCTAGTACCCTGGTACCTACACCACGCACAGTAATTGCTACCGCCGATCGCTCCGGCATTTAGGCCCAGAGCGGATACACACAACACACCCCTTCGCTTTTTATGGTACCCTATCCACCTGACAGCATAAATAAAAACTGATTTTAACCACGTGTTTTTTTCCCTAAATCAAAAAAACCAAAACCTTATCACTTATTTTGACCATCATCATCATTTCCTAATCCGTACCTGATGGTGAATAATGATGTGTGAGTGTGTTTCATGAAGGCAAAATCATGCCTCAGGGGACATTCCAGGGACTATTTTTATTTTTATTTTATTTTATTTGGGAAATCAACAGTTATACATATTTATAGTAAACAAACAGATATAGTGTATAAACTCAGAACTAATAACAGATTTCCACAAAGTTAGTAAAGAAAATATATTACATATTAAATAAATAGATATAAGTTTATAAATATAAAAATGTTATTTTCATGTACTCGTAAATATTTTTCAATAATCAAAGAATTATTAAATATTTTTTAAAGAACAGTAAGTTATTGTAAATTGGGCAGGATTAGGACAAGAATGCTTGAAGAGAGGATAAGGAGAGAAGGGAGATGTCCATAAAATATTTTTCCCTAGGGATAGGGCCTTACTTATAAACCTGGTATAAAGTTACGCCTAGGCGTAGTAGAAGAATAAGGATGGTATTCCCACACGTATTCTACCAGTATGCCAAGGAGTAACTTTATTCAGGGTTTATAAGTAAGGCCCAGAGACTATACAAATGTTACTCTGTCAAATGCATTACATAGCTTGATGAATAAAATAATAATAATAAATATTTATATATTTTTTTACTGCTGTTCCAATGCAGTGCCATATGCGGAATGGGGCGCGGAGAGGTGCGGAAATAGAATTATGATGATATTTTTAAACATTCCCTTCCCCACCTTATCCTCTCCTCGTGCATCTATGTCCTAATCTCGTCCGATTTAATAAAAGCACATTTATGATTTTTTTAAAATTGTCTTTCTTTCAACCTAATTCTTTTTTATGTTCATTTTTTTATACGTCAAAATGTATAAGGGTATTATATTTCATTACTAACTTTTATGCAATTTGTGGGAGCGTGTTAGTGGTTCTGAGTTCGTGCAATATATTTGATGTTAACCACAAATATAAATGTAAAACAGTTCGTTTCCCAAATATATTTTTAAAAATATTTTACTGTATTAAATCGGGTTGTGGTCCCGTGGCAATTTTCGGGGACTCGCGGGCCAGAGGCCCGAGGTTCAAACTCCACTCTACCCAACTTGATATCCATTTTCTAATAGTGAGTTATTTACAAATCGTTGAAAATGGCCACCAAAATTGAAATATTGGGGTAAATTATAAGAACACTAATATTTCTTTTTTCTTAAAAAAAATTTTTTTTAAGAGTTGCCCGAGAAAGATGGAATCAACAAAAACATTGAAGTGGATGGTGAATGTGAGGTATCCATGTAAATATATAAAAAAATGGCGTTCTATCCCCAGTACCGAAGGCCGGATAAATTATACATTTAATTTTATTAACTTATTTGATTTTAATTATTGTTATCTCCATAAAATTTAATGGTAGTTGTTTGATAATCATAGTCATCATCATAATTTCCCTATCCACACCTAGTGGTGAATAGGTCACTGCATTGGTACTCCAATTGCAGCGTATGTTGATAATTTTAGTTACATGAAAGGTATCATGAAAGGATTAGCCCTACGCTTTAGGTGCCAGTCCAGGAATAATGAATTACTGTAGTGTAGAACAACCTTTAAAATTAATGTTTCACGTCCACTCTGCCAGTATTCGAACCTAGGACCTCAAGCATGGTAGGTGAACGCGCCAACCACTACAATAAGAGGCGGACTTAACTTCCCTCGATTTTTATTTCAGGATTTTCACCTGGCAGTAGCTATCTAGTCGAAAACAGTCATTCAGGGATCTAGGCTATTTTACTCTCAGAACTGTTTTCTTTATCCGTCCGGACAAAGACAATCATCATCACCCTAGAATTAGCGGTTTACATATTATGGTTCATCAATGATTGCGGTATGATTTTTTTTAGTTGCGCATTATGAAAAAAGCAATTCTCTGAGTCACTGTTATTGCTGCCTCGTCTAGCAATTACCTGTGAACTACCCTTTTGTGGTGACATTAGAAAAAATACGGGGGAGTTCTCAAAACCTGTAGAGTTCAGATTTATTTATTTGTCTTATAAAACATATTACATAAAATTCTTGCATTAATGTTAAGTAACTTTGATTGCCTACCTACTTTAGTTAGTAATCCTGTTTTAAGACAGTCAAAAATACACGATTCTGCTAGCCAATAACATAATATTATGTCATTTATACCTATGTATAAATAACATAATATTACGTCATATATACCTATTTATAAAAAGTTATAAAAAAATCGAGTAGTTTTTCTCCAAATTCCAGTTCATACGAGTATTTGAACAGAATGTAATCTTAAGATTGAATAATTATGCGGCTATGTAGGCATGTGAATTATTACAATTGACAGTATTTCAAACGTTATTTATGATGTTTTAGAAGGGTCGTGATCCCATTACTAGCGTCGCGGACTCTGGATCAGGAGGTCTGAGGTTCGAACCCCGCTCGCCTACAACTTGTTTCCCTTTTTCTAACACCGTTTTTTGTTTGCGTCCTTAAATTAAAATATTTGAGCAAATCATAAAGCTAATAAATATTATAAAACAATAATTATAAAACATGAAAAAAAATACTTTCCTGAGCGTATATTTTTTTTTATTAGAGTGCATTTTTAAGATCTATTTCTAATTTTTGTTATATGAAATAGTTAATTCTTTTTAAATTCTCAGAAAAATTATGAAGCAGCTTGTACTTGCGTTGATTCCGATAAAATCAGTGTCAGGAAAATTATAAAATATTATACTTTAAAAATATGATATTATATTACGGTTTTAAATAACTTTCCTTTTGTACCCGTCGGGAATAAAGTATATAAATTATAAAACAAATAATCCTTGTTTATGGCATTATGAAAATTAATACTTATAGTATTAAAACACATTGTAGATGCTATCAAAATTAATTATCATATTTTGTAATTTTACAATATACGCCTTCCTAAAACTATGCCAATATACCCCCGGCCTCAATCTTATTTGTTTTTGTTACAAATTATCTAACTCATAAGGGGTACAAATAGATAATAATATCGAATATGTTAAATAATTGTAACACAAACCTATTTGGAACAACAGAAAGGAAAATCACTTTTATAGTACCCAAATAATGTAAATATTTAGGATTAAAAAAAAACGAAGCATTTATATAATGCTTAATTAAATCTTTACTGCTAATTTATTAAAACTATTTCGATGTCTCCTCTCATAGACCTACAAATAAAAATTATTTCTCAGTCTTTGCGAGATAATAAAATGATAGATTCCAGTTACTCATACAAGTGAATTCATATAGAGAGGGTTCATGACTGGATATTCCTTGAGGGGTGGGATTTGAGTTAGTTGTTTTAAACAAATCAAATAATATTTTTATTTCTTTGTTCTTTTTATATTAATATGCTATGTGTTATTTTAAAATTATGTTTTGTATATCATTATAGTTTTACTATATTATTTAAGTTTACTATTCGCCCCTACTTTATACGTTGACTTTTTACATAGGGCATAAATAAAATTGTATTGTAAATAAAAAATTAATAAATTTTATTTTGTAAATGTTGAACTCTAATACGTATGGCAAATTAATGATTTTGATAAAATTATAAATAAAATTATCAATGAAACTTCTTGGTTAAGTTTTACTTTTTTATTATTTTGACCAACGAGCGCTTTCGCCTAAGTAGGCATCTTCAAGAGTGGTGAATTGTTTGAATTTATAAAAAAAATATTATTTTTTTTACTATGATCCAGCGGGCAATCGAGCCATGATCGCGTGCTTGGCAGTCGATCGCGACAACCACGAGACTACGAGGCCAGTTATTATAATTGGTTTATATTTTTCAGCTTTAATCTGCACGTATTGGTCAATGGTAAGAGTGACGAAAATTGATTAAACGAACCTCAAGTAAAGAGGTAATATTACCCCACAAAGTAACTTCGTTCCCATAAATAATTGTTTGGACAGCCCAATTTCTTTATCTGTCTCGAATGTTGGTCCATCATTAGTAAAGTTAAGTGTGCCTCGGTTTGTTTTGTAACAAAGGAGAGATAATCACTAGTCGAGAGATAACAATCAAATCACACATGAATAAAAATCCGAATTTGGGAATCCGAAAGCAGTTAGGTTAAAAGATTATGTAGGTACCTCCTGTACTTAAATTATTACGGCTAAATACTGAACTTACTTTGGTTGTGATTAGAATCATCATTTTTGATTTTTTTTAAATGTTTTTATTACGGTTTTCAGTTTGAGAAATTGTTTTTATAAAAGAAAAATATTTTCACAAACTTCACGAATTTTCTAACTTGTTTTTTTAGCCGAAAGTTTTCATATTATTAATACTTTAGCTTACAAAGATAAAACCGTAGATGTAACTAAGTTACAAAAATATGTACTATTTTAAAATTTTATTGTATTTGTCTTTTTACAAAAACTTTGTTGTATTTTTTTGTACACAAAAACCATAGATGTAACTAAGTTACAAAAATATGTACTATTTTTAAATTTTATTGTATTTGTCTTTTTGTACAAATATTATTGCCGATTTTATTGTCAAATAGAAATTTGTTCTAACCGTCCAATTAACTAAAATATATTATTTATTTTTTAATTTAAATACGTTTGTGAAATAAAAAACCATGAAAGATAAACTAAAATAAACTAGCAATTTGTGCATATAACTCATTTTATTTGATAATAGTTTTAAAAAAAGAAGTAAAAGAGGAGTGTTTAATGAAAAGATAAGAAAAGAAAGAGGAGGCTTATTTATGTTCATTTTAAATAAATATCAGTGAATGGACAGTCTAAATGAAAAGGATTATACTAGTTATGAACGAATATATCAACGTATATGTTTACAATTATTTGTCGACAAAACAGGAGCCAATAAGAAAAAATCTTCCAGCTGCCAAAAGCTTACTTTTAAAACATGCATACACGGTTTTGATTTCGACAGATGAAATAATTGAAAAAACCTGGATGTTCAAACATAGCAAAATGCTGGATGTTAGTTATACAGAGTGCACAAGTGGCCACTGAAATCGGCTAATGATAGGTCATACGCCCTTCTCAAAAATGTAGCCCATCCCTGTTGCAACATTTTTGTCTTTTTACTGTTTGTCGTTGTTTTGTTATATTAATTGCATGAAATCATTCAAATTGATAATATCAGAAACATTTATTACTTTTATAATGAATTATTAAAAAAGCTCATTTGTAGATTGCGCTGTATAATTAACTTTTTACAATAAATAAACGGTATGTTTGTACCTGGTAATTTAGTCAGGGACTGTACATTCTCTACATTGTGTGTTCTGTAATACATACACGTTATTTGTTATTGTTTTAATTAGGTGTGTATGCAGACACCAGGGCCCCGATTGCAATGGGAAGATAACAGAGTTATCTTAAATTGCCTAAGTAAAATTAATTTTTCAGTACGAAAATGTGAAGTGTGTAAAAAAAAAGTGGCTTTGTTGGCAAGTTATCGACGAACATGTTTTGAGAAAAAAACCAAGAAACATACACAATTCGTATATAAAATTCGATTTTACTTTCAGACGATTGTAGATAACTCTGTTAACTTCCCATTGTAATCGGGGCCCTGACCCGGGCCGACTTAGTTGGGTTTTTGTGTTTCGTGTGTTCGTAGGATGAGGTCTTGGGTCTAAAAATTGGATCGTGGGACTAATTCGGGTCTAAGAGAGTTCGCAGGTTGCGCAATTAAGATGCTAGCGAACGCTAAATCTGCAATATTAAGGTTGTTTATTACTCTTTTAAGCTATTGTTTTGCGCCTTGCCTTCGGCGGGAATTGAACTCGCACTATTTAGAAACTCAATGACAACGTGCCATTATTTATTGGTTGCGGATTCGAGAATGAAAACATTCGAGTCTAAAATTTATAAACAAACCCGGAATTTAAGTAATATTCTGCGCTTTCAAATCCTTTTGCAGCTTGCCCACCACATACAACACTCCGCATCTGAGGACACAAGTCTCCTTGGCGGTGCCCACATTCACGGAAAAGTTGCTCGTTGCCGAACGAGAAAAGCTGCCCGAAGGAGTTCTCGGTAATCTGGTAGCCTTAGCATCTCTGTGCCGAAAGAAAGTAATCCAGAATTACGTAATATCCACTTCATTCGATTGAGAAAAGAGGAAAGTGAATTCTTCGCTGACTGGGATTAAATTGATTGGACATCATCAATTCGCCGAAATGATTATAAAACTTTTTGAAAAGTTTCAAATTCTTTTTGGAAGCCATCAGATCTGCAGCCTTACTTATTTATTTATTTTAAAGAAACAAACAGTCGACAATGATATAGTAACATTAAAAAAATACAGTTTAAAGACAGACCAGCAAAGTTTCTAAATAAGAATCATACATATTTTTAAATTGTGTTACAACAAAAGGGTGTGTTTATGTGTATTTGTATGAGAGTAACTGTAGATGTGTGTTTATGTGTATTGGTGTAGAAGTAAGTGTTCAGGTGTGTGTACGTGTGAGCATCATTAAATAGTAAGTGGGATTGTATCTTATAACTTATAACAGGTCCATAGATATGCGATCTCCCAGGCAAACGTTTGGTAAAACTGTGTATGATAGATGCACAAATGTTAAGATCCGTATATGATTTAAAGCTGAGAAAAGCATTATCGACAACATCAAGAAAGGAGCTCTGCGTTGGTTTGGACATGTAGAGAAAATGGATAGCAAAAGGCTAAAAATATTTACAATGTGAATGTTGATGGATGCAAAAATAGAGGAAGACCGAGAAAGACCGAGAAAGACATGGCATGACCAAATTCAAAAAATACTTTTCATCATTCCGTGTCCGCTCCCTAGTTGGAGCATATTATCGTGTGCACAGAGAGTCTCCATGCAATCAGCTGTCAGCTCCTGCGCATCCTAAGCACTTAAGGCTTTTAGAAGGCATCCACAGTGTATGGTCCAGTTAACCGTATTGGCTCCGCATGATGACAGTTGTCATCGTAGTTTACTGGGTGTGTTTTTTTATTTTTTCAACCCTCACAAAGTTAAACTGCCGCCGCCGCACACCGAAGAATCTTTTAAGACACCTTTTATTAAAACTTAATATTTTGCTGTTTTGGGCCCAATTGAGGTGCCACGATGTGCATTTGTAGATTATATGTATTTTTCTAAAAAATGACAAATATCCCAAAAAGAGAAAGAGAACATTTTTGTAAATGTAATTTGATAATTTAAGATATAATACGTTTATTTCCTGTCATTTTAATAGTCCTAATGGCTCTTCTGAATTATTTTCCTCACTAAACAACGCCAGAAAATTCTTTAATAATCTCACTCAAATAAATAAAGGTTTCATCTGTGGTATTTTACAAAAATAAACAGATTGAAGAATATAAATGTTTTGACGTTGATAGAATGGAAAATGTTGTAGTGTTGTTAACCCTTTGATTCCTGAACATACATTTAGTAGAGTTTTCGAACTTTTTCTTTCTGAATTATATTATTTATAGCTTGAAACTGATAACGTTTTTTTTTTAAACTCGATATGTTTTTTTTTTCAAAAGTGGTATAAATTTTTTAAAGTCAGGGAATTTCAATGCACAAAAGTTTTTATTTTATTTTTATTATTTGTTAATAGACTATTAAACTAAACCAAAAAAAATCTTTTAAACTTTTATACATCGTATTATCAGCGCTAAGATTTTTCATTTTTTTTTATTTCTGAAATAACTCCGCGTGTGACGTCAGAGGTTCATTTCCGCTTATTCTCATTCGGTTCGTCCCACTGGTCCAAAAACGGCAAGCAGATCGGAAATCTTCCACAGCTCTCATATCATTGGTTAATTTATATGAACCAGAGACGTCATTCAAAGTATTGCCTTTTTAAAAAAAATATTTTTTCGGTACGATTTCAATGAACTTTGCAGTACAGTTTGATTCTCTAATTTTTACCCCGCGCAAGAAAACATTTATGTCGGGGCCGCACTAGGCATCCATATAAAGGTTAAGTCTTTATCGAGTTGAGGTCGATTCAAATTTAACTCAAAAATAGCAACGTTAACCTTGAAATTGCATCTTAAATGACGTGTCCAAATTTCAGGTCACTACTACTCGCCGTTTCGGAGATGTGACGGACAAACAAAGAAACTCAACATAGGCCTTTGGTTCCATAGAGTTGGGATTTATGTCTCAACAAATGTAATATAAGTATATTGTGAATAAAATGAATAAATAAAAAATGAAATAAACACACATATGTATTTTCAGTTTTAACAAATAAATACAGGCGAATTATAGAAAAATAAATTGGAATAACCCTGCAATAATAAATACACAGGTACATATTTAAAAGTATTTACAATGCAAATCAATATCCATTTGGCAATTCTCGACCTGAGTACAGCTCACTGTTTTGCTGCGAACTGTAGCTAACTTAATACCCAATAGTCGTAGAATGGTTATCCTACGTTTAGGCTCCTCTGTAGCTTGGCGCATTATTACTCTGAGGTACCGACAGAGATAAGTTATATCAAATGCATTATTACATAAGAGATATATGAGTCATTTTACATAGGGACATTTTTTTACTATCAGGGAGCAAAGGGCTATCTATATGGCAACCGTCCGTCTTCGAAAGACGATGGTGATGTACACTTAATTTGAAGACTGGGAAAGACAGCTTTTCCATTGACTGTATAGTCCTATACGGGACCAGCACAGTCGGCCACATTTCTTACACTTCCAGGTTGTAGGGGGGGTCCAGTAGGTAGCTACCTTCCTCGCAGTCTTTTAAGCCTCATACTTTCCAGCCAGAGGTCGTCGTGTGCCGCTTTTCCCTTCGTTTACGGCTCCTATCCACACATCTTTATCCCTGGCGAGATCTTCCCAATGATCAGAGTCAATGCAAAAAGTTTTCATGTCGCGTTTACAGACAACTTTAAACCGCAATCACTGACCACCGTGGGATCGTTTGGCATCACAAAGCTCTCCGTACAAAATATATTTTGGTATTCGGCCACCCTCCATTCGGCTCACGTGACCGAGTCATCGCAGAGGGTTAATGTATCACTTAAACCAGCCAATGATATATTATAAAACATAAGCTCTGTAAATGCTCAGACCTCCATATTTTTTTATCAAAAGTCTTATCCACCTCTGAAGCATAATAATATTATGTTGACGTATTATGTCAATAAAGATACTGCAGAACTAATTTATAAAACAATCATTCTTCCACACATAGATTACTGCTCAACAATATTATTTTTAGCAAACGAAGGAAATTTAAATAAACTAGAAATTTTACAAAGTAAAGCGATGAGAATAGTTCTTAAGAAAAATAAATATAGCAATGTAAAAAAAATGAGAGATGAACTAAAATGGTTATCTGTAAGAAGGAGACTTAAATTTAATATGTTGATATTTATACATAAATTTTTTCACGATAAATTACCAAAATATTTTAAGGATAAAGTTGTCTTAAACAAAAATTGTCATGAATATGCTACTAGACAAAAGGAAAAAATAAGACTACCATTATTGAAAAGAGCTGAGTCGCAAAATTGTTTGATGTATAAGGGTTTAAAAATGTATGATGAGATGCCTGAATGTATGAAGAATGAAAAGTGTCTAAAAGAATTTAAAAATAAATGTTTAAGTTACTGTAAGGAAATGTAAATATATATAGATGATGTAAATGTACATAATAGTTTATATTAGTTTTAATATAAGCTAACTTAAGAAAAAAAAAAAGAAAAAAAAACAAAAAAAAAAGTCTTTATAATTTCGCAAGGGGTAAAATATAGTACGTACTTAGCTACAAACACGTAGGCATACTTAATACTGACGTAAAGGGAAAACGTAAATCGACCAAATAAACAAATACTTAATACAAAGATAGACATGTCAATAGCCAGAATAATCGGCGAGCTTGCATGGGCAGATATATGATGCCCACCCCTACAGAGAAAAGGCTTTATGTATTTTTTTTGCTTTTTTGTTTCGTTGTAATTATTCCGTTTATACATTAGTTTATTTTATTTTTTATCACTACATTAGTTTTCTGTGAATTAGTTAGTTGTGTACTAGGTTTTTTAAAACAAGGAAGTTATATCAAAACAGAAACTTACACGATTATAATGTAGGTACAAAGGATTAATTCTGTTGCAATGTTACTGCGTTGATAAATAAAAAAGAGAACATGACATATTTTTTTGATACATTCAAGGTTTGTTTGTGTTTGACTTTGATGGTTCATTGGTTTTACAAAAATGGCGGAAGGTCGAATTGTGTCTGAATAATAAAAAAAATAATTATCGCGTTATTAGTGATAATTATTTAATATAAATATTTATATTGCCAATAAAATAGCCGATGGATGACAAATAATAATTTAATAGGTACTATCTATCAACAACACGAAGGAAATGAAGTTTAAACCTACCCAATGATTTTATAACTTAATTATATAATATGCAATGATTATTTTAAATCGAAGGAGATATAAATCATTAACCATACATATTTTGGATGGAAATTTAAAATGCTGTAAGCATAAATTGTTTTAAAAAGGGAAGAAAATAATATTACATAATAATACGCTAGAACGAGAGAGGTTAAAACGTCATATCACAATGTCTTTGCATACAGATCTCGCAAATTAAATTCATACATCTTCTCATGCACGCCCGCCGATTATTTCGACTTTCGAAATGTCTATCTTCAAATATTTGTTGGATTCCATGCCATGTCTTTCTCGGTCTTCCTCGTTTTCTGCATCCATTAATATTAGCATCGTAAATCTTTTCAGCCGTTCTTTCGCTGTTCATTCGATCCGCATGCCGAAACCAACGCAGAACTCCTGCCTTGATGTTGTCGATAATGCCTTATCTCAGACTTACATAACGCACGGATTTCGACATTTTAATATATAAACAGCATTTTTATATGCTAGAACAAACGTTCTTTACGCTAGAATAAAGCAAAAATACAGTTTATTTATTTATTTTCTCTTCCTTAAATTGACTAATTTACACTTTAAACCTCACAACAATTTACATTTCTGACCGTGATATACTGTTATCCAATTACTATTTATCACTTTTGACTTTATTGTGCATTTTAGCATAAACTTTTTTTTTAAAGGACTAACCCGCTAAGGTCCTATTTAGAGGCTTGTCAGCAGGTGGGAAACAGGAGATACGAAAGGAGGTTATGAAAAGTTCACCATAACACCCAGACCAATTGAGAAAACAATCTTTCTTGATTTTTTTTCTTGCAACTTGCGGGAGTCGAACCCGCGAGGTAAGTTTCGCAGTTTGCCGTCTAACCAACTGCGCCACGGCGCCTGTTGTTAATAAAATAACAATAATTATAAATAGGTGCGTGTTACTTTATTACGCAAACATCAAACGATTTGAGTTGAAGATTTATGAATATGTCAAGTTAAGTAGGATGGTGCACATTTTATTTTATTTTATTTATTACCAATACAAACAGGTTAAATGAATAAATAAAAACAATAAAAAATGTATGCATAGTAGGGCCTGCCATCTAATAATATGTATTTATTAAATCATATTACGAGAAAGCGACGACGGTTTAAACTATATAAAGAATAAATATACTGTTTATTAAAATAAAATAAATATGGACAAAACAAGGATATAGTGGAAAAGAAAAGGAAGAAATAGATAGAGTGGTGAAGGATGATTAAAGGAAAGTAGGAGTGGAAAATTGCATTTGATTTAATGATTAAGAGTAAGAAAAGAGACAAAACGTCTATTCTATGTTATTCTGAATCAAGCCTACTAGTTCTCTTCTGTACCTATAATATGAAGTGTTAAATGTATCTAGACTATTAAAATTCTTGTTTAATGCTTCACATTTTTAACGAGTGAATTGTAGAATGTTTCCTATTATTATTTTTAATATTATGAATATAGGAAATATCAGAGAGTCGATATTTTATTTTATTTTAATGAAATAAACGGCACTTAATGCCTTTTACATATCAGTTACAGATACAATTGAATATATTTACTTGTAAGCATAATTATAAGTAATACAGAGCATTTAAAACAATATTAATAATTAACAAATTATGAAAGTTTAAAAAATATAAACAATATAAAAAAAATATATATCCAACTGTAGAATTATCGATAGAAAATGAAAATTTGATATTAGAAATACCTTCAACCAGTTAAAAAAAATCTAAGAAAACAGTTTTGAATAACATTAAATGATTAAAAAAATATATATATTTGTATTATTATTTAAAACTAATAATTGGGTAAAAAGTATATATTTATGTATCACAATAAATAATGAAGTAAGAAAAAAATGATGAAGAGAAATATTTCGTACTTATAAACTAATAAATTCAAGAAAAGAAATGAAAAAGGAAAAAAAAATTATAGAGAAGTTTAAACAATTTTTAACAATAGTAACAAATAGTTAGATAGAACTATTACTAATAAAATACAGGAGAAGAGCCGTTTTATATGTACTAAATTTCATGTGAAATGAGTCACCAGCGTCCTGGTACTCATTGTCAAGAGTGTGAAGTATATTGATGAATGCATTTTTACCATATGATGTCGAAGTATTGTTGCCACAGTATTGGTAGATTTGCCGAGTTGTCCTTTTCGGTACATTAAAATTAATCAGTGATAAAATTGCAGGGGTGTCAAACATATAATGTACACAGCATGTAAGATAAAGCAATAAGACTTGTAAATGTCAAAACATCCATATTTTATTTGACTAATTACTCCGTTTTTTACCTCGTGGTCAAATGGTCAGCGAGTTTTCCTACCGTGCGAGAGGTTGGCACCTGAAGCGTTCAATGTAACAAAAGTGATCGGGATTCGCTGCGGTCAGTGTACCAACGCAGTGCCCTAATCACTATTATGGGGAGAGGGAATGATGAATGAAATTGATGATTACTTTGTTAAGACGACCATCTTTTCTGTATAACAATCCGTTTATATAAAAAAAGAAACGTTTTGATTGTTTTGATTTAGTGCAACCATTAAAAAATGTTAATTGGTGACGAAATACTTTAATTAATTCTTTTTGAAGCCCCGACATGCATCCCCTTTATCTGAAATGATCTTATTTGGTCTTCCGAACAGTTCTTAAAATAAAATAATTTTTATAGTTTCATGACAGAAAAACCATTGATTTATTGTTAGAATAAGGAAAGGACACCAATAAAATAACTATGTATTTTAAGCATGTTTTAAAGGTTATGCAGACGGCTTTTTTAAAGTAATTTTTATTATTAACAATTAACTTTATTAACAATTGACAAATTAAAGTCGTTTTTTAAAACTTTTTAAGCCTATTAAACTTCTCGATTCGTTAAATCAGGAAAAAAAATGTCGAAAAAACGAAATTAAAATTATAAAATCAATGAATCCCACTCTTTTAGTTAAACTGGTGGTTATCTTTCAAACAAGTTTTTTTGTTATTTTTAATTAATTATTTTTTATTTTTACTAAGCGTGTAGTCAAAATAAAACCATGACATTTTACCGAAACTTTCATGTAACTACTGTTAGAAAATAAATTCTAGAATTTGCCATCTTTTTAAATTTCTCAAAATTGAATTAAATTAAAATTGAGTTAGCCGGCTGGATTTTGATAGGCCGTAGAAATTCTAAGACTAGCTATATTTTCGTTTTTTATGAATGAATTTGTTGTATTGTAATTAATTTGCGTTAAGGTAATAACATGCTTCCAAAATATTTAGTCATGGACAATGATTTCACAAATTTGAAGAAAAGTTTTATTTAAAGATCCGTCAAAAGTTCAGAATCATTATTACTGTAATAAAGGTACAAACTTAACAAATATGTTTGTAGTTATATATGCCAGTTGTAATAAAATATAACTTCTGCGGATGTGAAGATCGATTCAAAAATAAAGAAAGTATTCGCACAAGTGATTGCACTAAGTTTCAACAATTGAATTGCCTCGTAAAATAAATATATGGTTTTGGTTTAATTTCACACAGGCATGATAATTAAAAAGATAATTGAAAAAGAGTGCCGGAGATAAGCTTTTACTGTAAGTACGCAATTAAAGTAAAATGTATATTACAGTGATTGTTATTCGTGTAACATAATTACATTTAGGCAAGAAGGTGACTCGAATAATAAATTAAAAGTTACAACTTTTTTTTCCGTTTCTTACTTTTATTTTGATCAAATATCGCACACTGAGTAGAAGACTTGTAACTCAAAATTTACAGGTTTTGAGTTATGGACACACTCAAAACGTGAATTTCGTTCCGAACATTTGACTCAAGCAGTCGTCATTCCATCACAAATATCTGAGAAGTTATACCAATTACCCTACTTTTCTACCTTTAATTGTTTCATTATATATTTTTAGATATTCTATATTTAATAAAAATTATTGCACTTTCATTTAATCCTGATTACCTACCACAAATAAAATAAAAAAATACAAATAAAAAAATACTGCAAAACTTATAACTTTTTCTTAGAAGTATAACTTTATGTGTAGTGAAACCTAATTTTCGCTCTCCTGTAAAATCAGTAATTTTGAGTTAAAGCTAACTAACTTAACTATAACTTAACTATATGAACTAACTTAACTAAAATATATATTATTATTAACTATCTATTATTATATAAACTAACTAAACTTAACCATCTATTATCTAACTTAACTAAACTATCTAATATCTAACTTAACTTAACTTAACTATATGTTAATGTTTTGTGCACAGTTTTTTTTCCTGTTTTTTTTCTGCCTATAAATTGATGGGATTACTTAATAGTAAAGACGGTTTTATTACCTTTTTCTTCTTTTTGTGAATTTATTTTTATTCCCTCCTTGCGTTTTTATTTTTGCTTTAAGTAGTACTGTTGAATTTCGGATGATTTCAAATACTGTGAATATAATTGTTGCTTTTTCACTTTATATTTTGTTAAATACATTTCTGACTCTATATTTACAAATGGGAAACACGTAAAAAAATTAATAAATAAATAATAATAGCACATTACGAACGAAATTTTTGAAACCATGGACTTTTGTTAACTTTAGTTTTCTCGTAAAACAGGGCTGCCTTTTTCTTTCGTAGAAAGCTAACCTATGCTAGTGAGAAATGTGTGTTGACTGACGTTCACAGTAAGTACATGGAAAAAACAAAGAAATAAAAAAATAAGAAGAACTCACTATGAGGTGGAGTGAGAGCCATCGCTGAGACAGATGGCGCGGGGGGGTAGGGCAGGGGCTCCGGGGGCGGCAGGCGGGGCGGGGGCGGCGGCGCGGGGGCCTCCGGACTGTGGCGGGGCTCCTCGGCCTCCAGCTTGGGGCGCCGCGCCTCGCGCAGTCCGGGCGGGGGACTGCGGCGCGCGCCCACGGACAGGTCCTGCGGGCCCTCGCCCGAGCGGCGGCGGGGGCGCGCCTGCTTGCGGCGCGGCAGCGGCGAGCAGCACGGCCCGGCCGGCGAGGCGCGCTCGGCCGGCTCGGGCTCGACCGGCTCGCGCTCGGCCGGCTCGGGCTCGGCCGGCTCGGCCTCCGAGCCCGAGCCCGGGCTGGGCTCGCGGCCCTCCTGCTCCACGAGCCCGCGCACCTGCAGCGCGGCGCCCGCCCTGATGATCATCTTGAGCTGCTCCTGCGCCACGCTGATCTCCCCGCGGTACATGAAGTCCACCACGGCCTGCACCTCCCAGCCGTGGAAGTCCTTGAGCACGATGACA
>NW_028277625.1:0-68607 GCF_059751315.1 Micrasema longulum
TGGTACAAGTGCCATTCGATGTTCCGATCCACCGGTTGCGAAATAATAATGTGCTGTTCCTTGATCGACACAACGCAAACTATGACTTGCATGCATCAATGTCCCGATTGTGTCGCATTGTAAACTCGAGACAAGATATGGACTTTTTTGGTGTCTCTCTCTTCAATCCGTGCCTCATGTCTGAGGATAGTGATCACGCCTGACTCCAGGTATGGATCATCTGTGGACAGTCTCCCTCCACCTGGAACGGTCTTGTGCTCTTCTGTATGTCAGTGATAATTCTTATTATCCAGTGACCAAGCCGCTCCATCATGTCGGTTGACGTCCACGGGACCTCGTCCCTTCGACCCTTCCCAGGAGGATAGACGATGTAAGTCTTTCTGAATTTAAACAATGAAATACGAGATCTTGTTTTGAGATAGTAATTATCACTAAAATTTTTGTCCTAGCATCAATTTTCTTTAGTTGTATTTTATTTCAATTGTACCTACCTGTATATATTATAAAGAAATATTTTTACCGTTGTTAAATCGACTGAAGAAAAGTTCGTAAATAAATAAATACGATGCAGCTTAAAATTCTAGAAAAAGTGGTATTTATGATGCAACTTTATAGGCTTTGAGGATCATCGGTCACTGGGCCTTTTAACCGTCAATATGCATATTTTTGTGAGCATTTATTGCAATGCTATTTTTTTTCTTTAAATGGAAGAGTAAAAAATAGCGGCATGGCGGTGAAATTAAAGAGAAAGGACGATAGACGAATTAAAACAATTATTTATAATGATGCAGTGGAACAGACAAGATAACCAGAAGACAGGAGGTCACGAACCCTGAATGATTCCACTATCAGCTCAGAGTTTATTACTATTTACGTCATCAAAGGCGCATTAAAAATCAAGCATTTCCTATGAATTTAGTATACTGGAATCTTGTTTTAGACGTTTCGAAATAACAAGGTTAATTTATTATTTTAAAACGTTAATTTAACAATGTGTAATAGTAATATAATGATACTATTCGTTATTGGAATGCCCTACATCGCTCATTCAATTACTTGGCGTTACTTGGCGTTACTTGGCGTTACTGACCGACCGAAGTTTCGGTTTCGGCTAGTTTCGGCCAATAAGAAGTACATTTAAGAACTGTTACATATTCATTATATGTACAACATAACAACAAACCAAAAAACGCTAATAATAATCACTTTTATTGGTGAAATTTATTATTTCATTGTGAATTTTATTATACAATAAAAACGACTAATTTTGGGCGTTTTAAAGTGACTTAAACATACCTCAATAAACAATGTTACGAGTTTGTCCAAATTTTTCTAGATATGAACTGGATTCAACCCCTTCATCTTCATAATTCCCTTTCCACACCTAAT
This sequence comes from Micrasema longulum, assembly GCF_059751315.1. Lineage (NCBI taxonomy): Eukaryota > Metazoa > Arthropoda > Insecta > Trichoptera > Brachycentridae > Micrasema > Micrasema longulum. The sequence goes on from NW_028277625.1 coordinate 1,390, forward strand.
GATGCATTCGGCACTGCATTGTACACCAATTGCAGCGTATCTTGATCATTTTTGTTACATGAAGAGAAGATGATCACCCTTTTAAATAAATATTTCATATCAACCATGTCGGGAATCGAACCCGAGACCTCTTGAATGGTAGGCAAATGCGCTGACCATTACACCACGAGGCCGCCCCCCTAAAGAGCTGTTAATATTACCGTATTACAACAGAGATGGAGAACATTTGGAGAAGGAAATATAGAAGTGAATCGGGTTGTGGTCCCGTGGCTAGTGTTGCGGACTGACGAATCAGAGATCCGAGGTTCGAACCCCACTCTACCCCAACTTGATTTCCATTTTCTAATAGTGAGTTATTTACAACTCGTTGAAAATTGTCACTAAAATTGAAATATTTGGGTAAATTATAAGAACGCTAATATTTATTTTTAAAAAAAAAGTCTAGGTATCTACAGGGCTTTGACCTATCATTAGGTGGTTCAGTGGCCACTTTATTTCACTTATATTTGAACATCTATATTCCTTCAATTCTTCCACCCGTTGATGTTTGTGAAGTTAAGGAGCCGGGTTCGCACCGGCGAGGAACTTCGGACGAGGGTGCAGAGGCGGTCACCCGATGGTTGGCAAATAACAGTCGGTACTCACACTTCGGGGTCCTCGTCCACGCAGCCGTGCCTCGCCAGGCGGACGTCCTGCACCAGCGCGGAGTAGCAGCCCCCGCGCGGAGACTTGCACATGTAGCCCGTGCTGACGCACGACGGCAGGTTGCAGTAGCACCGCACGTGGCGCTCGCCATTCTCCGTACCTGGACATGGAAACACTCCGATCAATCGCCAGGTTCAATAATATATAAGCGGAAAACAAATACAGCGATCTATGGCACCCGCGAAATCGTCAAATCATCTAAGCGGATGATCTTTCCGCTATTTAGTTTAGACTAACATTCACTCGCAAAAACAAAGGTTCACTCACTTGTGTTTTCAGAAATAACAATAGCATCACGTCACTATTATTTATTAATTTTTATTTGGGAAAAAAACAACAGATTTTACAAATATTGTATACAGAAAATAATAATATATATAAACGAAAATTGTAAAAACAGTCAATTAAAATTTTCCGCAGTGATGTAAGCTATTGATTAATTACATTATCGGAATAAAAATAAAAGAAATTAATAATTAAGAAATGTTAAGCACCTAGAAGTTGCAAATGAAAAAAAAATACATATATTTATATCTTTATATATATATATATATATAATTCCTCTGTACGTGTGATATCACCGTACTCTACCTAAACGGCTTAACCGATTTACGTGCGGTTTTCAGAAAAATATAGATTATTGCGCTGTGCGTATTTGTAGATATTAAAATCTTCAATCGAATATGTAAAAAAAAGTTAGGAGCATAAATGTTTTATTCATCGATCTACCAGGGTTGCATTCGAAGAGAATGCTTTTGTAAAAAAATGGAAAGATGTTGTTTTTGTCTATAAAAAAGGTTGTTTTTGAATGTTTACAAACAGCATTTTTTTGTGAATCTCAATCAGATTCTTTCCTTAAATTCCTTATAATTTCTACCCATTTATTTCGTTTTATTGAATTTTTGGTAACACTAAAATAATATTAAATTTAATGCATTTTTAAAAATTGTATTTCTACATAAGTACACCCTTTTGTTGGTGAGACGACCGGAGTTTGACATTTGCAAAAAGAATGCCATATTTGAAAAAATATTTATTCTATGTTTTGAAATTCAACCATAAACAAGTACCTACTTAAATTCAATATTTTTTTAATATTGTCAATTTTTAGTTTTGGAATTTAATCACAAACAAGTGTCTAGGTACCTACTTATCAATGAAAATCTTTTGCCAACGTTCGGGCAGGACAACGTCAGTCGGGTCCGCTAGTACAGTTATAAAAATAAAGTGAATGGAAACAAGATAAATTTAAGTTTAAAGAATAAGAAAAGAAAAAAATAATGTAAAAGGTACAAAATATAATAATGAACATACGAGTACATACATAATTACTGACATCGTAAAACTTGACTATTACGTATACCTTGCATTTGAGTTAAGCATCATAGTATAACATAGCTTTTTAATGCCACATAAATATTTTAGATATTAGGGAAATATCACATACTACAAATACTGATAAAAACATGTAAAATGTATTTAGAAAAAACTAACTGTGTTTGTAAAATCAATATGGATATTGTAGAGAAATGTTTTCGTACATTATTTTTAAAATAAAATTGTTACTAAATATGTCTCCACAAAACGCGACACGTTTAAAAATTGTGACGTCAATATTCGTAACGATGTTCTATTTAAATTTAAAAAAAATAAATTCAAAATTTAACCGAAACGTGACGTATTAGGGGCGTGGCCATGCAATGAACCGTTTTCGCGGAAATTAAAAATTATAAATATAAAAATATTTTTGATGTTTACTAATAAAACCTATAAAAAAAATTCACTCTACAGTATTTTGTAAACCTTTATTAATTTAATATAACTGATATATCCCTACTATGCCGTTTATTACTTGGATACTTTTAGTATTTTTGAGTTAAGTTTCCGCGTATGAGTTAAAAAAACGCGAAATAATTATTTATTGCGTTGATTAAAAAAAATATTTGAAAGATAGAACACATATATGTACATTAAAAATAATTGCATACGTTTGATCTTGTGATATATATAAAAAAAACATGATATAAAACATACATTTATGGTTACACTTTATTTTTTAATTTTGTGTCTTCTTTCTTCATGCATTATGTATACATTTTATTAGTGCTTTGTTAAGTTGTATTTTATGGAGAAAATTACCGAAGTTATTTCACAGATTAATTTCATATTTTCAAGATCTCAAATACAATTAGAGTTATATGTATATGTATAAGTAGTTGCTGATAACAGATGTGACCAACGTGCTACTGGTAAAAAAATATATAAATATTCAAATTTTATAAATACATGATTAATATAGATTTTATCGATTTATGTGTCAATAATCAAATATAGGTATTTTATTTATATCATTGAAGATATGAGTGGATGAAGGCGTTATGTCGCAATTTTTATAAAATGTACGTTTTTTACATAGATTAATATTTTATGTAGAGCCATAGAATTAAGAATAGTCTAGTAACCGCATACGCACATCAAACAGACGGCGACTAAACTACTCATAAATGAGTAGGTTTACGTTTTGACCCATTAGTTTCTTTGTAGACGTCGCTCAGTACGCAACTCCTGATTTGAATTCAACCATGCCGTGTTGTGTCCTTTTAAAGTGTAAAAATATTGCTAGGATCTTAAAGTAACATGATGCAATCACATTTCATATGTAATAAGCAAATGAATGTGTATATAACAAATGCATTACTTAAAAATTGAATTATTTTTCCATTTGTTAGATTGTCGAAGAAACGAAATAGAAATTTCATTAGTGTTGCCAGGGTAATAATTTTTTTTTACCCTACTTTGATCATATAATGAGAGAATTAATGAAAATTGGATCTCGGATTAAACAACTCTGTGGAGGACATTTGACCGACATTATCTTCAAAACACCAAATATTATTTAACATGATATAAAAATATCCGTTTTATCTAAAATAAAATAAAATTTGTTTTATATTTTAAGTTCAAAGTTCATTAATTCAATTACTCTTATTAAATGACCCTTTACTTATCTACTCTGTTGTGTCGATCAATGTTTCCGCATGCACAATCAAATTTTAGAGAAATTAACAGATTGCTTTTTTTTTACCTTACATTTGTGCTATGTTTATTTTTTTTACATCAAGCAACACTACGCGGCGACATCACGAATGCGCGCGGTGAAAGTAGGGCATAGTAGGGCGATTATTGGACACAGTCCGATGTATTCAAATATGATTCTACGCTCCTTCTGAACTATTTTTAATTCTATGTGCAGAGGCCCATATAAAACCAACTACACCATAAAAAAATAGCAGAAAATCAATTTTGAAAGAGAACGAAGGTGTTATATTTTCAAAAATTGTACTGGGGTGGTATTCTGAATCTTCTTTACCCCCTAGAGTGATTAATTTACGGATTATTATTTTTTGCATGCGTTTACACTTTGCTTTATATCTGGCCACACTGATGATTAAACGTGAAATAAATATGATCACGTGAAACCAAACATGATGATTTTCATTAAGAACATTATTGCGACCTTAAGCATTACTTAAAACACTCAATTAGGTTGAATTGACCAAACCGCATTAGTTTTTATCCGTTTTTAAACAGTTTTATACATCATTTTACGTTTAATCATCAGAGTGGCTATTATATGAAGCAAAGTGTCGTCGTATTATAAATAAGCCCAAATTAAACACTATCTTGGGGGTAGAGGAGATTTAGAATTTCACCACTGTTGTTTAAAACTGTAATCCTATATATCTCTGCTTATTGTTTTGCTACGTAACACCTTTATCTAGTCGTGTCTTCAATTATTGTAATATCGTGTGCGATGACTAATAATATAGGATTTCAATTAATTAAAGTTTATTACTTATCAAAATTTCATTTTAGATAGGTTTCACGATACGACAATTGAACGTAGTTATGCAGAAATAGTATAGTAATATGCAGAAAAGTCAGCCATAGAAAAGTGAAACTGAGATAATAGCATTTTTGTGAAAAGACTGAAATAATCAAGTCTACACAACAGTTGGAATGTTTTTGACTTTAAAATAATGATATACAATGTTTTTTTTTTATTTATTAAATCATACAAATTTTTTTTGCACTTCAGGAGTTACAACAAACTCATTTTGGGACATGAAAACATTAGTTTTTTTTTATATGACAAACAAAAATCGAATTATGTATTTGACCAGTTTCAATGATTTTTAAAGAACGGTAAGATTTTTCTAATGCTATGGGTGTTTTTAGCAAATTGAAAAATGCTGTTTTTGTAATCGACACCATTTTCAAAAGCTGATTAATACAGTTTTTTGTTTGAAAGCGGTCTGGCTGTTTTTAGCAGAACATAGAATTGACCTTACTGCACCTGATAACAATCATATCGCATTTTTTCAAAATTGTGGACTGGCTGCTTTCTGCATAACTACGTTCAATTATAGATATTAAATTGAAATTGACGTCACAAAACCAACGTATTCGTCACTTGTGGCTACAAGTAACTATTGCTAAAATGCCGTTTGATGTATTTTTGCTTTTTCTTGCCACGGCTGAATTTCGATTTCCACAAATTCACGACTAAATTAGCGCCAAACTGTGGCGGTCTTCTTAAATCGACTTTTAAGTGAATGAACATGTTCGCGAACTCCACAATGGACATTTTGAGATTAGAGAATTCACACGAATGTCCAATTTAAGCTAATGACAGCGGAGAAACCAAAAAGAGAAGAAGAAAAAAAACAAAAAAGCCGCAACGAGAATGGAATGCTTTTGTTTTATCCGTCCGCCGAAAGCGCGGGAATTTAGGTCGCCGGATTCGGCGGAACAAAAAATGCTAAAGGATGTTTGAATTTGAAACTGCGGACGGTTGAAAAACGAAGAAGCCGAACTAATCGGGCCATTGCGATGCAGAACGGAAGATGGATGGTCGGAGAAGGGGAAAAAGGATAAGAAGAATGGAAATGGAAAATAGCAGGACCGGTAATATAATCAGACGGTTCAAAAAATCAACGAACGTTTAGTATAATATATTATTATGCGATAAACAAAAACTCCACGTAACTATTTTATTTATGCTTGATGTTTCGTCGATACCATGAGTATACTATGTAACCATAGTCCAGAAGCCGCATACGAGCATCAAACAGAAGGCGACTTAATAGTTTCTTTGTAGACGTCGCTCAATACGCAACTCCTGATTTGAATTCAACTATGCTGTGTTGTGTCCTTTTAAAGTGTGGAAATACTGCTAGGATCTTAAAGAAACAGGACGGGATCACATTTCGTGCGCAATTAGCAAATGAATGTGTAAGTAGCAAATACATGACTTAAAAATGGAATTATTTTTCCATCTGTCAGATTGTCGAAGAAAACAAAATGAACATTTCGTTTGTGTTGCCAGGGTAGTAAAATTTTTTACCCTACTTTTCTCATCTAATGAGAGAAATAATAAAAAATTGGACCTCGGATAAAACAACTCTGTCGTGGACATTTGACCGACATTATCTTTAAAACTTCAAATATTATTTAACATGATGTAAAAATATCCGTTTTATGTAAAATGAAATTTGTTTTATATTTTAAGTTCAAAGTTCATTAATTCAATTACTCTTATTAAATGACCTTTACTTATCTACTCTGTTGTGTCAATCAATGTTTCCGCGAGCACAATAATTAACAGATTGCTTTTTTTTAACCTTACATTTGTGTTATGATTATTTTTTTCCCATCGTGCAAAATTACGCGGCGACACCACGAATGCGCGCGGCGAAAGTAGGCATAGTGGGGGATTTTTAGACACAGTCCGATGTATTTAAATATGATTCTACGCTCCTTCTGGACTATTCTTAATTCTATGTATGTAACCGAGCAAGGCAACCGAAATTATATACCAACACATGTCAAAATGTATTATTAAATTGAAAATTGAGTTTATTATTTCTATTCGTCGTGATCGTAGAGCAACGACGGATGTGCAAAAAATGCAACATTGACATTCTTTTATATTTGATCTTGAAAAAGTTGTATATGTGTTTTATATTCTCAGTTTGAACAAAATAAAATATATATAACTATCCCAAGTATTGAATGATATACTTTTATACTGATCAAGTTGTGATAGATATAATACAGAATAGATTCCTTAAACTTCTGGATCGTATATCTCTTACATATTTTGACTCGTATGAAGACTCTTCTTCCTTTCATAGTTTACTAATCGTAGAAGCATTTCTGATCAGTCTTTCCTCTTCAAAATTTTAAACAACTATATTTATATATATATATATATATATATTATCGATAGTCCATATCTCTTAAAGCGTATTACAATCAATTGTCCCGTAAAGTCAACACGACGAGTTCATTTTTTTTTATAATTCTTTGCCCAAAAAAAAAATATGTTCAAAACTCGTTTATTTATCCTAGCTGCTCCAAATTTAATTTATTTTGTCCCCATTTAGATATTTTTAATAAAAAAAATTGTGACTTCAAAAAAAACTTTTTGAAATACTGTAAAATTAAACGTTTGTCAGTGTGTAATACGTTTATAATAATAATAATAATAATTATGGATAGCTTATATAGCGCCATTTTTGTAATATAGCCCCTCAAGGGCGCTTTACAAAGTGATTACATAAAGATATAAATTTAATTTTAACTTTTTAATTTCAGAAAAATAATGTACATACTTTTTCATATTACTTTTCCACCACATGCTAAGTATTTATTCAAATGATTTAGAGAACAAGTGGGTTTTAAGTTTCTTCCGAAACATCACTTCACTCTCACAGTTTCGGATTTCTGCTGGGAGAGCATTCCATGCCGTAGGGCCTGCGACCGCAAATGCACGTTCGCCGAATTTAGTGCGCTGTTTGCGTAGAGGTATAATAACTTTTCCTTTCGACGTAGATGTAGCTGATCTAAGCGTAAGACGTATGTCAGCTAGTTCATCTGGAATGCAGAGTTCCCTTAGATATTCTGGAGCAGAGTTGCGCAGTGACTTATACATAACCCAACAGAGTTTGTATTCCACCCTCTGTGGAAAACGTAGCCAGTGCAATTCCCGAAGTAGTGGATTGATATGACTGAATTTAGAGATTCCAAAAATACAATGTTCCTTTAAATATGTTTGTTTTATTATGATACCAAAATTCTGAATTGTTCAACTATATTATGAAAATCCCTCTCCTCCACTCTATTTCCTCATCCCCTATCCTTCTTGCGAGCTCTTTTTTTTCTAATGTCTTATATAATATATTATTTTTCTCTTTACTGTGTAACATGTTCTTTCATTATATTTCTGAAAAACTTTAACTGGATGTATGTACTATTTTTATATTTTGTATTCTTATATAACAACTGTTGTTTTTCCTTAACAATTAAAAATAAATAAATGAATATTTAATTTTTTTATCTGTTTGACAGATATTTCTTAACCTTCCGTTTGAATTATGATTTCTTCTTCATAAATGTTTTTTTTTCCATGTCATTATATTTTTAACTGCTTTAATTTAAATGGAATTTTGTAACTTCGCCTTTTTTCTAAATGCGAGTCTCATTTTTACCCTTTTCTGAATTAAAAATATTTTACATAAATACCATCGTATTTCAAAATATTTTTCGCTTATTTGTTAGAACTTTTAATTCATTTTTGTTTTATGCGATAGAGCTTACGGACTCTCTGGTGAATTATTACTCTGACGATTGGACACATAGTGCGTCACGAGCCTCCTACGTGAAGTAATAGAGGGCATGCCCGAGGGACGAACTACAGGGGGCGCGCTCGCCGAGAATATTCGAAGATTTAATGCGAGGGTGTGAGCTGCAGGTCCTTTGAAGAGCTATGCACAGGACAGACCGGAGTTGCAGAGGAGATGCAGAGCTTTGCAATCCATCCGAGATGATTGAAACCAGATAATGTTTAATTTTATATCAGGGAAATCTCCTGATTTAAATTTAAATAAAAGAAAGAGTTATTGTGACAGAAACTAGAAACCTTAGTATTAAACAAAAATAAGTACCAATAAAGAACAAAACTTTATGCAATATTTATTTAACAAATTAGCTAAGAAGTGTTAAAAAAAACAGAGTTCATAAATATAAATAGAAAAAAACGCAGATTAATGTCAAACAAATTATGCAGTTAAAATAAATATATGCTCACATTATTTAAATATAGTTAAATGATGAACAAATCTAAGATTCACACGGAGGGAAATAATGGTTGTTAATAACAGTATGGCGATGTCGTTAAATAAGTCAGTTTTATTATCCGCAGATTTATGTCACCAGTGGCCATAGATAAACGAATACTAAAGCCGTTTCATACAAACGATCGCCGCTTCAATTAAGAAATATCCATTATTGAAATTTTAATTTATGTAACAATAATTATTGTTAATCAAACTGGCTGCTATGTAAGGATGTGTGAATGTGTGTTCACAGGTCACACACACACACGAGGTTGATGAAATTAAATTAATGGAATGACGTCAGAACAATGCTGTTTCATGAAATGTGAAAACGAAATTCCAAGGTTTACCTCAGCATTTAGGGAGCAAGGTAATGAAGCTTTATGACAACATCATCAACATTTTTCTACTGTTGTTTTGATTCTAATGACAAGCAGTATTGTAGGCAACTAAAGAGAATAATTTTGAAACAAACTACTACAACAAATTAAATGACAAAGTAATTTGTAAGTATTTGGGTAAATAATTAGTGAGCATTAGCAAACTCGATTTCTTCATAATCGCCATTAATGGTATTATTTACATTTTAAATAGTATACATAAGTCAACAAAGTAAAGGAATAAGGCAAACAAGTAAGATTGTAAAGCAATGAAGTCAAATTACAATCAAAATACACATTAAAACTCAGCGTAATAACCTAATAGAGTCGCTCATACGGAGGCAAAATATTCTATAATTATTGGCCACGAAGTTAGTTACAAATTACGACAATACAACGGGCCGGGCCGTAGGTACTTGGTATGAGAATTTCAAGCGTCAACCGAAACCGTCCATTACACGTTTGTTGTTAAACTAAAAACCAAACCACAAATTTGTAACGCTTTTGTTTTGTTTTATTTTATTTATTTAATTTTACAATACGCCCAAGGGGTATTTACAAAAAAATATACAGGTAAGCACAAACATAGTAAGTAATAATTTAAAAAATAAACAACGCTTTCTTGGATACATGTAGAAACAATAAAAAGCATACTGCTATGCTATGCAAAATAAAAAGTGAAACTTTACATAGTAAAAAAGAAAGAAATATGGATACAAGAAAAGTGATTGAATGAAAAAGCAAATTGTAAATATGTAACTTGTAAAGAATTAAAACAAAAAAAAATATATGCAAATAAACGTATAAAAAAATGGTATTAACAAATTAATGTTAAAAACAAATATTAAAAATTAGTTTACAGTAAGTATATATAAGATAATACAATATTTGCAATGTTTTATGCAATAGGGCTTAAGGGCTAAGGGCTTCTTAATAAAATTATTACTCGGAGTATTAAACATATATAAAATAGTTGCCCGACATGTAAATTTTGTAAATAATACACCGGAACCTATTTTACACATTAGATACGTTCCATGAGAAATCGTGTAAAAAAATAAAAATGATAATTGGTTTTCTCGTATAAAACTCAATTCAAAATTTTAAAATATGAAATTGATCACTATTAACTGTACTTTGCTTTATTAAAAAAACATACCATGACAATAAAATACTTTAAAAAACAAAAAAAACATGGTTTTGAGAAATGAACGGTACGAGGATGTAGGACCATTTTCAGGAGAAGTGTACAAGTTTGGATTTTCTCTACGGGAAGAGACCCCTGCAGGAGACTGCTGCGAGATATTGCATAGCTTTATATATATGTAGTACTATTTAGCGTGTTGTCCAGATGTTTAATAAAATTTATGTTCGAGTAATAATTTTACTTTGTAGTATTCTTTAATAATATCCGTTGTGAACTGCCAATTTTGCCTCTTGTGACAAGCATTTATTTGCCAAGGTCGATTTAAGTGCACCGTTCACTCTGTTCCCGGCACTCACCCTCCTTTCAATATCTTTCTCAGTCTTTCCATCCCTAGTGAACATACTTCCCAGATACACAAATTCCTCTACTTGTTTTAGTATAACTGCATTCACAGTGATTTCACATTTAGTCATACTTTCATTTCTTTCAAAAACCATCACATTCGATTTATCGACATTCATCAGCAAATCGCTTCTCTTGCATACATCGTAGACCTTTGTTACCAGGAACCATCCCTGATGTATGGGAGCGAAGTATGGACTTGGAAAAACAGGGATGAAAGTAAGCTGAATGCTGTCGAAATGCGATCTCTCAGGCGAATGTGTGGTAAAACTATGTACGATAGATGCACAAATGTTGAGATCCGTACATTATGTAAGGCTGAGACAAGCATTATCGACAAAATCAAGAAAGGAGCTCTGCGCTGGTTTGGACATGTAGAACGAATGGACAGCGAGAGAACGGCTAAGAATATTTACAATGCGAATGTTGATGGATGCAGAAATAGAGGAAGACCGAGAAAGACATGGCATGACCAAATCCAACAAATACTTAAAGATGGACATGTCAAAAGTCGGAATAATCGGCGCGCGTGCATGAGAAGATGTATGAATGTAGAGGAAGCGAGATCTGTATGCAAAGATAGAGTGTTGTGGCGTTCTATCCTCTCTGCCTACCCTTATGGGGAAACGGCGTGATGGTTTGTTTGTTTGTTCTTTAATAATATGCATGCTTCCACTATCTATTTTGTTGTATCCCAACTCAACACAAGGCTCTTGGCCTCATAGAGTTAGGGATACGTTTTTTTTGCAATATGTGTTTTTATATGAATAAATAAAAATAATTAAAAAATAAAGAAAAACGTCAGAATATCATGTTTTGAGATGGGACGTTTTTAAGTTTCCAAACCTCTTGGACATTAAAATAAATTTATGCATATAAAGGGACCCGTTTAGTGTAAATAGCCTTTACTGTTTTATACCATAAAAAATGATTTTCGTCAATATTAAATTTTCGCTTTAATTATCGTATCTAACTGTCATACACCTTTATACATTGTTGTTTTGTTTAATAAGGAAGTTCTGTGTTTTTAAAATATTAATAGACTCAAACTAAGCCAAAAAATGTACCAAAATATTTTTATGTATCGTATTATCAGCGCTGTAATTTATTAAAGTTTTGTGATTTTTAAATTACTCCGCCTGTGACGTCACAAGCTCTCGTCGGTGAGTTTTGAATGGTGAATTGAATCCCCGTAAACCAGAAATCTATCACAACACTTTCATTGTTTGATTTCGGAGAACTAGTGACGTCATTCAAAGTGGTTTATTTTTATTACAATCATTTCTATTAATTTTTAAATACACTTTTTTGAGAAAATTTACTGTCCTAATTTTTACTGCGCGTAAGAAAACATTTTTTATATCTCATTTCCTGTAGCACTGAACTTCTGCATTATCATGGAAAACAGAGCGTTTATTAAAAATTTTATTGAACAGGAATGTAGATCATGAGATGCCATTGTTAGTTTAAAACACATCATAATTTATATCAATGCTGTGTCCTTCAAGTGATATTGTGCTTTCTCAGTTACGACTCGATTTTATAAATCATTTAATATCATATTTGAAAACTGAATAATCAAATAACCTAAGTTTGTTTTTATATATCTTACCAAATACAAGTTAATAAAATGAATAAAACGTCGCAATGTTCTTTAAACAAAGTAGTCGGGTTTTAAAATATTTTCAAAGACCCGCGCAGCTCGTTTCCCAGCGAGTGGGCTTAATAAAGTTTGGATTGTTCCATTCAGGACACAGAATCAATCAGCAGCGAAACTTATATGGGGAACCGGACCCGAGGAGGCAGAATAAATAATTTCACCTGACTATATGTACAATAAATTATCTTACATTTTCCTATGTCCAGAATTCCGATGGAAATTTGAGGAGCGACTGTCGAAATCCCGTCGAGCGCTTTAATTCAGAGGACGAAAGGATTTATTGATAATCGGGGTTCGAAAATATCATGATATTTACACAAATATCAAAATGCAGTTATTTACAAACCTAGCGATGTATTTTTTAATTTTTGAAAAATAAAAAAATAAAAATAACTATTGACTATATTAATTATTGACTTTTATTTAAAAGCTTTCTGTTACGCATATATTAATTAAGACTTTAAATTTACTGTATTTAGTTTTACAAACAAACAAACAAACCATCACGCCGTTTTCCCGTAGGGGTAGGCAGAGAGGATAGAACGCCATAACACTCTATCTTGGTATACAGACCTCGCTTCCTCTACATTCATACATCTTCTTATGCACGCACGCCGATTATTCCTACTTTTGACATGTCCATCTTCAAGTATTTGATGGACTTGATCGTGCCATGTCTTTCTCGGTCTTCCTCGTTTTCTGCATCCATCAACATTTGCATCGTAGATCCTTTTAGCCGTTCTTTCGCTGTCCATTCGCTCTACATGTCCAAACCAACGCAGCACCCCTTTCTTAATTCTGTCAATAATGCATGTCTCAGCCTTACACACTTCACGGATCTCGACATTTGTGCACCTATCATACATCGTTTTACCACACATTCGCCTGAGGGATCGCATTTCGACAGCATTCAACCTACTTTCATCATTATTTTTCCAATTCCATACTTCGCTCCCATACATTAGAGTTGGAACTAGATTTATTTACTATTTAGTTTTAAATTGTATAAAATAGTACACTTTGGTTACAAAGGCATAGTTAACTAGGTTACGGTTCGGTGGCTAGAGTCGTGGACTCACCGATTAAAGGCCCGAGGTTCAAATCCCGCTCTACCTCAAATTGATTCCAATTTTCGAATAATTAGTAATTTATAACTCGTTAAAAATAACCCTCAAATTAATATGTTTGGGTGAATCATAAAAATGTAAATAATATAATATTAGGTAAAGGATAAAAACATACGCCCCCATCTAATTGAAATACTCTTCTGGGCTGGTATTCTGAACGGAATTGCGCGCAAAGAGATCGCTGTTAGCGTGTATTTGAAAGTTCATTTTTTACGCGCGCTTTTGCGTTCAGAATACCACCCCTGGTGAATTTAAAGCCAAATGAAAATAAAAGTTCTTTAATAAGAAATAAATAAGTAACACATAATAATATTTTGTGACAATTTTAGTAATACAGGTTACAAAAAGTTATTTCTAAGAATCTTGTCTGACAAAATTAAAATGTAAGTCAAATATTTTTGATCACTAATCGAAAGTACGCATTCATTTGCGAACCTGGTACAGCGATCGATATCTTAATTTGCATTTTTTATTAAGTGGTACGCATTTTCAAAGCGTTGACTTTTTAAATACAGCCCGTACAAAGGCGCCACAATGAAACACGATTTCTGAAAACATCCCTTTCCCACAACCTGAAAATTGTATAAGTTTATCTCCTCTTGTCTAATGGCTAGTGCATCTTCCCCTCGTACTAAAGTGCAGTGTTACTCTGTCCCTTTTCCGCTCGAGACGTAACGAGGCTTTGTTTGTCTCGCTCTCGCGCGTGAGAGAGTAGAACCAATTTGGAGTTGCAGGGAAGCGCATTGTTTATTCCTTCAATAATCGGCTTTGCGAACAATAGGAATAGAGGCCATTATGTCGTGCCGCCGGCGCCCAACCAGCTTCTTTGTATACAAATATTTGAACGAAGGAATTCTTAACCCTTTCACTAGGGAAATTGTTTAATTAGTTCTATTTTTTTATTTGAAATAAAAATAGTAAAATTAAAAGTCTTTATTTGTTATAGATATTTAAATGAATGATTATTTAAAACATTTTAATAAAATTCACGTATAACGTAGATGTTTTAAATTTATTTTTAATTTTGGTGGTCATTTTCAACGAGTTGTAAATAATTCACTATTAGAAAATGGAAATCAAGTTGGGGTAGAGAGGGGTTTGAACCTCGGGCCCCTGGCCCGTGAGTCCGCAACACTAGCCACGGGACCACAACCCGATTATCAAAAAACATAAAACAAATTCACAAAAATCATCAAAAAATCATCACGCCGTTAAGGGTACGCGGAGAGGATAGAACGCCACTCTATTATTTCTTTAAATAGAGATCTCGCTTCCTCGTAATACAAGATATTTACCTATCGGACCTATGTATTAGGGAAAATAGTCCAAAAAAAACTACTCTTAAGAGTAGTTTTTTTGGACTATTTTCTATTATGACTTAAGTCATCATTTGATCAGGCACAGGAATACTTGTCGAAATCCGGCGCTCCGACACTAGATTCGGAGATTGTGCTTTTGCCGTAGCCAGCTCCTCTGCCTGGAACCAATTGCCTTTAAACTTACAAATCATCGATCCCAGTCAGTTCAAATCCCAACTAAAATCGCCTTTCTTAATTTTATCATACCCTCAATAAAAATTATGAATGAAAATATAATGTCACTTTGCTTAATTAGAAAGTAAATTTACTTATACAATTGTAAAGCACCATTGAGGCGACTTTTTACAAAAATGGCGCTGTATAAATCAGCCAAATACTAAATTATTATATAAATAATAAAATAAATTGCAGCAGCTGAGAGCGGGTTGGACACAAGAACGAGATAGCATCAAAATAATACCGTAAGCGGGAGCAGGTCAGGTATAGATGAATGCACACGAACGGGAAAGGAAATGCGACTGAGCGCGTGTCGGAGTGAGACAGAGAAGCCAGGTAAAAGTAAGACGATATTCGGCATCCAACAGGTGGATATTTCCTTTGAAGATCGCACGAGTCAATTGGGCGTCTATTTTATTTCGTATTATGGAATGGTTTTAATGTCCCTTTTGTTGGCCATTGTAATGGCGTCTATCAAATGCGGTCACCTTAGCGGTCATGACACGCGACAAACATCCCGCAATAACAGATTATGTTTTTTTTGTGTGATTAAATACACATCACTTGCGCTTCTTGAGTTTCAAAATAAATCAACAATATAATGAAATATTGCATGCTTGGCTTTATTTGTTCATCTGGAGATGAAGTGAAGAGTAAATATTATAATATGTAGGTAATTAATCTTGCTAACAACAAAGAGGAACTGCAATTATTGGTAACAAAGGTCTATGATGTATGCGAGGGAAGCCGTTTGCTGATGAATTTCGATAAATCGAATGTGGCTTTTGAAAGAAATGAAAGTATGACTAAATGTGAAATCACTGTGAATGGTTATACTAAAACAAGTAGAGGAATTTGTGTATCTGGGAAGTATGTTTACAAGGGATGCAATGACTGAGAAAGATATCGAAGGGAGGGTGAGTGCCGGGAACAGAGTGAGCGGTGCACTTAAATCAACCTTAGCAAATAAATATTTGTCGCAAGTGGCAAAATTAGCAGTTCACAATGGAGTCCTGGTTCCGGCCCTGATGTATGGGAGCAAAGTATGGACTTGGAAAAACAGGGATGAAAGTCGGCTGAATGCTGTTGAAATGCGATCTCTCAGGCGAATTTCTGGTAAAACTATGGACGAAAGATGCACAAATGTTGAGATCCGTACATTAAGCAAGGCGGAGGTAAGCATTATCGACAAAATCAAGAAAGGAGCTCTGCGTTGGTTTGGACACGCAGAGCGAATGGACAGCGAAAGAACGTCTAAAAATATTTACAATGCGAATGTTGATGGATGCAGAAATAGAGGAAGGCCGAGAAAGACATGGCACGACCAAATCCAACAAATACTTGAAGATGGACATGTTAAAAGTCAGAATAATCGGCGCGCGTGCACGAGAAGATGAATGAATGTAGATGAAGCGAGATCTTATTTTATTTAAAGAAATTATTTAAATTAAATTACAAATTTAAAAGCTTCAATTAAATTAACTTAACAATAGAATCATCATGTAAAGCGCCCTTGAGGTATTTTATTACGAAAATGGCGCTATATAAGTTATCCACAATAAATAAATAAATAAAAATCTGTATGCACAGATATAGTGATTTGACGTTTTATCCTCTCTCCCTTCCCTTACGGGGAAACGGCGTGATGGTTTGTTGTTGTTTATTTCATTAAAATAACATTTTATGAACTCATGTTTATTTTTATTTTCTTTAACATTTCATTAATTCATTTATTCAATAAAATAATTTATTGAATCATTTATTGATTACCTTCTATATCTTTATTTCCTCTTTATATTTGTACCTTAGAGAATAAAACACGAAAGTCCACATTGAAGTTAAAAGTGCGGAAATTATCGCAAAACGCCATTTTATACGTGAACAAAACATCGAAGTCCTTTTTCATTATATAAATGACCTTTTAAGTTGAAATAAAAATCTGAAGTCCACTTGTAATAATGCAAAAAACATCAGTAGTCCCCAGCTACGATATTTTTATATGTAGGCACCATAGAATTAAGAATAGTCCAGAAACCGCTTACGCACATCAAACAGAAGGCGAGTAAACTACTCATGAATAAGTGACCCATTAGTTTCTTTGTAGACGTCGCTCAGTACGCAACTCCTGATTTGAATTCAACTTTGCCGTGTTGTGTCATTTTTAAAGTCTAGAAATACTGCTGGGATCTTTAAGAAACAGGGTGCAATCACATTTTATGTGTAACTAGCAAACGAATATTTTAAAAGCAAATGCATTACTTAAAAATTGAATTATTTTTCCATCTGTCAGATTGTCGAAGAAACAAAATGGAAATTTCGTTAGTGTTGCTAGGGTAGTATTTTTTTTTACCCTACTTTGCTCATCCAATGAAAGAACTAATGAAAATTATTTTATTAAATGACGTCATAAGATCTTTTAAATCAACCAATGATGGAATGTTGTGATATATTATCTGTTTCAGGACAACTCACCGAAGAAAACTAGTGTCGTCACGTGCGGAGTAATTTAAAAATCACAAAACTTAAAAATATCGTAGCGAAGATAACGCCATACATAAAATTTAAATAAAATAAGTACTGAGCTTCCTCATTGAATAAATATTACATAACTTTTAATTCTCTATTCTCACTGTTTTTGCATAAATACCTACATTAAATTTTATAATAGAAATACGTAAACTAGCCTCGAAAATGTCGCGAAAGCGATGAAACCACACAATGGCTTTCACATTTTTTATTTATTTAAGTATTACTCGTCTTTAATTTCTATAATATGCGCTGTATTTGGTGAGCGAACGCAGTGCCGTATGCACCGCCCGGCGCGGATAAATCTTGATGATGCGTAGTCAAGATTTGCAGACAAATAGCAAGTAACGTAGGTTTCAGAACGCGCTGATTTAATCTGTATGTTAAAAATGTGGTTCAATGACAGACGAACAAAGACATAAATATTATATTGATTAGCCTAAAAAGAGTAAAAAATCAATGCGCTGTCTGCTTCTGTTCGCTTCTTTCAGAAGCGGGAGTCTTTTGTCATATTTCATAAGCCGGTATTAGCGGGACGAATTTATTGTTATATAAAGGACGAACTGAACCCGGCAATGCTTTGCTATTGCGAGATTTGAGGATATACTCATACATATATATATATAATTAGCACAATCGAAAGTTTGATATCAATTATTATTTTTAGTCAAACCATAGATACAGGTTCGGTGTTTTTAAATAAACCATTGACCTATTAATACACACAGACGCACCATGAGCCCTTTTAAGTTATGCCACTTAACTTATTCCCCAACACCCAGTCATGCCCAATGCGTATTCAGTTGTTCTTTAATCGCCAGTCGGGTTTTGACGTAAGTTTGACATTTGATTCGAAACCAAAATGGCTGATAGTGTCGTAAAAGTGTGTAAAAATCGTTCGGATAAACGTTAAAATTACCTTTTCATTGGTAAGTAGGTACCTAGGTACGTAGATAGGTACTAGTTTATGATTGAATTCCAAAGCATAAAACAATTAATTTACAAATACATAATTCTTCTTGTAAATGTCAAACTCTGCTCTTCTTACCAATAGGGGTGCTCTATATGTAGGAGTATTATTTTCAAAAATGTATTAATGTCAGTTAATATAATTGCCTAGCATTGCCCTAAAATCAAGTTTAAAGAAATAAATGGGTAGAAATTCTAAAGAAATTCAAGGAATGAATCTGACTGGGATATATAAAAACGAATGTTGTTTGTAAATATTTAAATACAAACTTTTTTATTTACGAAAAAAAAATATTTTACCATTTTATAGTACATGCGTTCATGTCGAATGCAGTCCCGGTGAGTCGATGAATAACTCATTTACGCTACTAACTATTTTTCTACCTATCAGATTAAAGATTTTAAAAGCTTTAAATATACCCAGGACCAAGCTCATCAATTTGCAAAAAAACCGCACATATATCGGTCAAGAAGTTATTTAGTCTGTCGAGGACACAAATACGAACATTGCCATTTATAAATAAGTATATTGGCGTATAATGATTTGGTCACGGCCTGTCAACGTTTAAGGATTACCACCCTTTTGTATATTACGATTGCATATTTAGATATCCTTTGCTTTATGGCCAGTAAACTGCGTTCGGAATGAATAATAATTTTTGAGAAAACCTTTCAAACGCTTTATTTTGCCAATCAACTTAAGGTTGCACTATCAAAACTTTGCACCAATGATATTTACAATATGAATATATTAATATATATTATAACCTATTATAACTTGTATCTCTGTACAGAACATTTAAAGAAGGCAATATAGGATTCTGCCTATGTTGGAATATCTATATTCCTTCGACTCTTCCATTTGTTGATATATTTGAAGTTAAAGAGCTGAAACCTTTATTGATACGGGTAAGATTTGTCCGACTGCCAACCAACGCCTGAAAATGATTTTTTAATTTTTAAAGTTCTTCTTGGACTAGTCAACCTCCTTGGCAGCCAATAATATTACAACAGAGATGAAGAACATTTTAAAGAAAGGAATGGTAAATGTTACATAGTTTGTAAAGTGGCAACTCAAACCAGCTAATGACAGGTCATAAGCCCAGAATCCAAAATTCCCTTCTGTAATATATTTTTCATCTCTGTTGTAATGTATTAATATTATAAGCTCCCAATTTTATCCAGTCATTGTCTGTAAAAAATTGGACAAACTCAAAATATCGTGATATTTAGTAAGTAAAGACACTAAAAACAAGTAAAACAGGACAGTAAAATTATCTTATGAATTAAATTATAATTAAGATAAATTGCAAGCGTTAAAATTAATCACAAATAGTTTACGATTAACGTTAACAATAGTACTTATTAAGATGATGTCAAAATGTCTCTAGACAAGGCTGGATTCCACTCCCCAGTGAGTAAGAAAGAATAACATTTATTGCAACAGAGAGGGAAAATATTCTTGAGGTTATTATTGTTTCCATTCTGCGATATACAGAAATAAAACCTGTCGTTAAAGGACTTCTCTAGTGAAA
This sequence comes from Micrasema longulum, assembly GCF_059751315.1. Lineage (NCBI taxonomy): Eukaryota > Metazoa > Arthropoda > Insecta > Trichoptera > Brachycentridae > Micrasema > Micrasema longulum. The sequence goes on from NW_028277625.1 coordinate 21,556, forward strand.
TTTATCTGAGAATAAATTACTTATTTTTTTGCATGATTATTTAAAAATATTTGGGTGTGTTAATTTTTTAATGAAGCCTGTTTTATCGCAACAAAGAACTCTTTAAATAATATAAACAATTGAATATAACTAAACTCTTTTAACTAGAACCCTTTAAATGTATTCATAAATAAGCCACCGATGTAATTTGATGACGAAGAGCTAAAACTTGAAAAAATATGTAATAAACATGGACACAATACGAGAATATCAGATCAATATCATTGACAACATTCTAAAACGAGACTAGGACAGTCAAAACCAATAAACCGGGGACTGAAATTATACAATAAAACTACCAGACAAAACTAAACAAAAGACTCAGACAACCTTTACAAAAGATGTTTAAAATATTATCATTAACAATAGAATATGAATTCAGAAAAGTGAAATTATTTTGTTAAACTAATGTAATCCGTAAGTGTTTATTAATAAATACATTTCTCTAACTTAATACAAATTATTTTAATGAGTAATGCTACAGAATATAGCATAACTTATCAAGCACAATAATTATTATGGACAATTTTCTATTATACAACCTGTCTAAATTGAGTTGTCCCGTTTGACATGTTGATAAAATGAACAGCAATTAAACGTTCAAAAAGTAATGAACATGCTAAAACACAACACGATAAGAAGGAAAATGGCGTAAAATGTAGGAATGTATAATACGAGATAAGAATGATTACTAATAAAATAAACAATAACATAATTTATTTATTTATTTATTATTTAGATATATAAAGTCCCCGACAATTCCGCATCATTAGAAGCGCGAAAATATTTAAAAATTAGACCAGATATCGACGTAAGTAACTAAATAAGAAAGTTCAGTGCTACTGAAAATTCTGATTTTTTTGCTTAAGCGCGGTAAAAATTAGAGCATTATTTTTACTGCAAGGTTTCTTTTGAAGACGTGGCATGATCAGATAAACCAAAATCTTAAGTCTGGTCAGGTCAAAATCAGACAGAACCGAAAGGCATGTATGACAAGAGGTATGAATGTGGAAGAAGCTAGGAATACATGCCGGGATAGACGTGTGTGGCGGTCCATTTTCTCTTCCTACCCCTACGGGGAAATGGCGTGATGGTAGTAGTAATAGTAGTAGTAGTAGCAAGGTTTCTTGAAAATGAACTGCTTTGAACGACGTCGCTAGTTCTTCCGAATGTTCAATGATGGAGTGTTGTGATAGATTTTCAGTTTACGGGAAGTCAATTTGCCAATCAGCAGAACTCACCGAAGAGAAGTTATGACTTTCCACGCGAAGTAATTTCAAAATTACAAAACATCAAAATAACGCTGATAATACGATACGTGAAAATATATATTTTTTAAATTAGCTCCGTTTGATAGTCTATTAACAGATAGTAAAAAAAACTACCGAACTTTCTCATTACATGAGTCATAAAACAGTTGTAATACACAAATTGAATGAAATATGTGGTCAAGTTCAGAAAAATCAGAACACTTCCTATTTTTCAGTAAATATTTAAATCAAAATCTGCGCCCGCATTCCATGTCCCCCACCGGTAATACTGTTAATTGTCAACTTCAACTGTCAGTGCGAATTTGTTGTAGCTGTTTTTATTTGTTTAGATTTTAAATTTACAGATTAACTTCAATTTAATTACTTGTATAATAATGTAGTTAATTCATAATTAAATTAAATACACCTTAATTGAATATATCTAAAAATCCTTAATTTATCCTCGGTCTTATTTGTTTCACTGCAGTTTTACCTTTTATTCAGTCTAAGCATTTACATGGCGTTTGACCTGTCAATGACTGGTTAAAGTGGTCACTTTCCACACTGTGTAACATTCGCAATTCTGCCTATGTTTGAACATCTAGATTCCTTCAATCCATCCACGGTCATCAGCCCTTTCAACGCCTAGACTTCTATATTCCCTTAAATAAAGTATTATTCGTCTCTGTTGTAAAATATTCATATTATTGACTCCCGAGGGGGTTGAATACAAATCTTGTCTAAAAAAATTAAAACTCAAAGCATTCCTATGATTAACTCAAATATTCTAATTTTGGGGGGCATTTTTAAAGAATTGTAATAAAATGACTGTTAGTAAAAAAAGTGTGGCAATTAAAAAATATTTCTTAATCTTTTTGTTAGTGATAATTATTAATGTAATTTATATAGATGGTGTAAAGTAATTAGTAAAGTAAAGTTTTATGTTTCTTATACAAAAATGTTTTTTTTCTATTTCGGGTGTATTAATATGTATGATATTATGCATTGTCAAATTAATTTTTTCTTTTTTTTAAATGTTGTAGGCAGAGAGGATAGAACGCAATATCACTGTATCTTGGCATACAGACCTCGCTTCCTCTACATTCATACATCTTCTCATGCACCCACGCCGATTATTCCTACTTTTGACATGTCCATCTTCAAGTATTTGATGGACTTTATCGTGCCATGTCTTTCTCGGTCTTCCTCGTTTTCTGCATCCGTCAACATTCGCATCGTAGATCCTTTTAGTCGTTCTTTCGCTGTCCATTCGCTCTACATGTCCAAATCAATGCAGCACCGCTTTCTTGATTCTGTCCCAAATGAGTTTCTTTAATAACTCCTGGGAGTATAATATGTACTTATCGCAAGATCTGGACTTTTTTGGTGTAAGTCTTTATAGTTTTAAAAATTCACTAAGATAGACCAGATCTTGTCTTGAGGTAGATTTTTTTTTGTCCTAGCTTTAATTTTATTTAGTTACGAAATTGTATTTACCATCGTTAGAATGGACCGCATAAGTCCGCCAAATAAATAAATATGTTTTATTTATAATAAAAGTAGGAACCCAGTTGTGGTAGAGTGGGGTTCGAACCTCGGTCCCTTGATCGGAACCACAACCCGGTTAAAAAATTATAATACATTTAAAAAAAAAAGAAATTTGTTGAATTTTTGACTGGCGTCGTAGCGACTTTTTATTTTTTTATTTTTTTTTTATATATTTTTTTTTTTGATTTTTTACTATAAACATAATAATAAAACAGAGTATAAAAAAATAAAGCATTACATATCAACGAAATACGTGTTAATAGAAAAATAGGAAACAAAAAAAATCCCACAAAGGCATGGCCTGTTCGTGGGTATACAAGAAAATGTTAATGAATTTTTGCTCCTATAATAAATAAAGAACAGTTATAATATTTTTGTATAACATAAGAAAGAAAAAATAAAATATTCCGTACAAGATAATATGGTATTTTTTTTTTAGTAATTAAAAAAGGAAATAAAAAATGAAAATAATAAAAATAAAATATTCATTTTTATTAAAGGGCAACACAGTAAATCATAGAAAAAAAAGAGTTCATATCTTTAGTTTGAATCTGGGATAGTGCATGTTTTTTAAAAGAAGGTAAATTTTGAAAGTTTGGAATCAATGAAATATTATCAGTAAAAAAAGAATTAAAAAATTTTGGGCCTATAAAATATGCATGTCTCTGTACGAGCCTCGTTTTACAATGTGGTATTTTTGACTTTGATGTGTGTAATCTTACAAATTAAAATGGTAGATACAGCATGATTCAGGAAGTAAACGAAATGAACGTCGATGCAGTCAGCAAATTTGAAGTGCGCGGGTAACATGAGGCGTGCGGCGTGCGGCGCCAGGTGCATGTGGCGCCTAAATTCTGCCCTCGCTACTGAACCGTACAGCTCGGCGTATGTAGCCAGTCAGTGGTACTACAGAACTACAGTATTATAGCGCCGGCCTTCTGCGGCTAATGAATAATAATATTCATTTCATAGATACGGTATTGAATTATCACGGTAGGTACCGCGGGCCCGATCTAAACTTATTTTCGAACGCATTTCTAATTAATTGTATCACTGGCAATTCTCTGGAAAATTGAATTTGGAATGCGCCGCGCGTCTTTTCTCAAGCGTGAGTCAACTTTTAAAAATACTTTTGTGTTTTGTTATAGTAAATAATATGATCGTCGTGGTCGTAATTTTGAACATTACAACAAAATAATATAATATCGTACAAGAAGAGTCGTTTAACATTTAAAAGAAACGAAATAATTTGATTTTTATTTACCTGGCACAACTATGGGGTACATTTTCCGATTAGCAATTTTTCCTGGGGTGTAAAAAAATTCACAAAGATAACAAATCACTTTTTAACTTTCCGTTCACTGTTAACTTCACATCCGCAAAAATCGACAAACAAATTCCAAAAAACTGTTCCATTACAACATAACTTCGCGCTTTTTTAATAATAAATAGAAATATTCAAGTTTCCACGCGGGATAAAAGCGATTCACTGTTAGCAAGGTACAAAACGACACTCGATTAATTTGATCTATTTAAATCGACTGTCAAAGTCGCCATAAAGTCGGGACGAGCCAAAATGTGATTCGTTTGCAAAGTTCTTGACAGAAATAAAAGTTACGCGGGCTCCGCAGACACAAGCTTCCGCGGCGACTCTCGGCGGCGAACTGAAGAATGAAGACCGAGGAACGGGAACCTAATGGAAAAGCGGTCTGTGGTCGGTTCTTGGTTCACAGACACAGACAAAGTACCTGCATTACGCACACACACGCTAAAGAAAGTGAATGATTTGAACATACCGCCGAAAAATGGTAGGCGATTGGCAGAATTTACCAAATATTTTTAAGCTCGTCATAAACCTACCTGGTAATTGTTTTACAACGTAAACATTTTAAGAGGCTTTCAATAAAATATTCGGTTATACACTTAAAAGAACTTTTCAATATTAAAAAAAATAATAGATAAAGCTTGGAGCAAATGGTATTTTGGGTACAAGGAAATTTAGAGAAAGGAATTTAGAAAGAATTGAGTAGATATGATAGCTGTGTTTGCCGTCAATTATTGCCGTCAAATTAGCCAGAAACCAATTAAAATATTATTTTTTGTCCCATCTCTGTTGCAATCAATTTCTTTTTATTTTCCCAACTGTGTCACCAGAACGTCGCTTCAGTTCGTTTTTGTCCAACAGACCAAAAGAAAATCTGTAGAAATAGAACTTTAAAATTTTTAACATATTACAACAGAGATGAAGAACATTTCTGAGAAGGTAATGTAGAAGTCTGGGCACCTACAGGACTTATGACCTGTCATTGGCTGGTTTAAGTGGCCACTTTACACACTGTGTAACATTCACCATTCTGCCCATATTTGAATATCTATATTCCTTCAATTATTTCATCGACAGATCAATTGAAGACAGTTTATTATGCTCTAGTACAGTCAATCATTCAATATGCAATAGTTGGATGGGGGGGCCTACGCTCATCCCCCTTAAAAGTTCTACATTTTTTTAAAATTAAAATAATACTATATAAACCCTCCTTGTTCTCAACTACCGAACTGTTCAAAGAATTTAATGTTTTAAGAGTGGAGGATATCTACAGAAAGTGTTGTATGCTCTAGGTGCATAAGGAGAGCCTCCCATCGGACCGTATTACGGGAAGGTTAAGAACAGGATGCCTCGCTCTACAGAGAATTAAAACTACCACGGCCAAACATCTTTATACTTCTATAGGACGGAAGCTTTTCGATAATTTACAACACAATCTACCCCAAGAAATAAATTTCGGAAAATTAAAGAAAAGCTTGTTGACATAATTAACATTCACTGTATTTTGAAAATAAAGATGTATGTTTAATATGAGCCTGTGTTTATAAATTTTGTGTTTTTATTTTAAAAAAAATAGTGTTTTATTTTCTCAATTTTTAAAACTGTTTAATTTTTTATTTAATTTATTATTTTGTTTTGCATTTTTTGTTTCTTTTTTTATGTTATTTTGTTAACTTGCCAAACACAAGAGCCAGACTCCTTTTTAGCAAGTTCAACCTTAAGTGTTCTAGTTTTTTACTGAATGTTTTGTTTATATATGCTAATAAAGGTAGTTATTAAAAAAAAAATTAAAAAAAACTGTTGATGTTTGTGAAGTTAAAGTGCTGAAACCGCTATTTATGCGGGTAAGATTCATCTAATTTAATTATTTTACCTACATGCTAGGCAACGCCTGAAATTTTTTAATTTTTAAAGTTTTTTTACGAAATAGGCCTAAATAATGACCACAACTTAAGGCAAAATCCGACTATTTAAAAAAAAACGTTTAAATTTCATAAATAAAAGCTTTACCAGAACTCAATTTTGTTATTCCTATAAATAGTCTGTTGGACAAAAACGAACTACAGCGACGAGAAGTCAAAATCCCTATTTACCAAATCTTTTAAGAGTAACTTTTGTTTTTATACCACAATGTCCAGAATGTGTAGATTAGTCAATTCGTCACATAATAGATCTTCTGGCTCTTTGTAGATCTCTTCGCCATTTACACAGTGTGGGATGAAGATGGATTGACATGGGTTAGCTTGAAGTGTTTATGAAAAATTTGTATATTATTATTTTATTGCCTTTGTTTGTCTTTGCTAAGTAGTTTATTTATTTTTTAATTTTATTTTTTATTTATTAATAACAAATAAAAATACTATATTACAACTAAATAAAATTTTTTACATTAATCAAATACATATATTTACATTAACGTTTCCCATTACGTAAAAGAAATAAAAAATTCTTGTATACATAATGGGGAGTGATGTCTTACAATAGTTTATTTTATTTTAATTAATAATATTTTTAGGATAACATAAATAAATTACAAAAAATATATAAAAGATGTTTTCAATCAGTGTTACACAAAGAAGAATTATAGATGTAATTTTTCACTTCTTTCAAATATATTGTATTCCTGACTGTACTTTTTATTATCTTTGTTTATTTCATTAAAGAAAAATATTCTAATGGTTTTATATTATTTTTGTTCAGTTTCTTGTACATATGTTTCTTCATATAACTGTTGTAGTTAGCTTAGGCCGTATTTTGAATTAAAAAATAAACTACCATCAGCAGGTTGGTCCTGTGTATTGGAACATGAAACATTAAATGCTGACGCTGTCTTGTGTAAAATTATCAGGAAATTCTTCACCACGAGGTCGACAGAGCACTGCATTGGAACATTAACTGCGGCGTTTTTTTATCATCTGTTACGTGAAGGTAAGGTGGTCGGTCTTACGGTTCCGGTTCGAGTGCCAATACAGGGACAGGAAAATATTGTAGTGTAAAATCACCTTATAAACGAATACAGTAATACTCCAACTATCCGGATTAATGAATGTTAGATTTTATTGGTTTTAAGATAACACAGCGAACGGGGAAGTTAAGGGTTTTTTTATTTGTTAAAATACTTTTAAACTAAGTGAAAAAATGTATTTTTATTTTTATACATCGTATTATCGGCGCTATGATTTTTAAAGTTTTGTATTTCTGAAATAACTCAGCGTGTGACGTCAGAGGTTCTTTTCTGCCTGTTCTACCCGACCGAGTTTCTTCAGGGTACACTTGGCTTCAACAGTTTAGAGACTAGAAGGAATGTGTATTTGACTACACATTTTTATCGATTGTTGCGCGGTATGATCGATAATTCTGAGATTATGCGGAACATTAGTTTGTATGTTTCTGAAAATTAGCAAAGACAGCGTCAGCATAGATTGTTTCATATTCCGATATACAGGACCAACCTGCCGATGGTTATGCCTGCTGGAGGGGCTACCGCTATGCTGAACAACAACAATCGTATCGGTTTTCCGGAGCAGGATTCTCCTACTATTTTGACAAGAGTCAATCTACATATTTTTTGTCTTTTTATAATATGTACGTATTGAATTTTAGTTTGTAATGCACTCGTATGTATTATTTAAAATAAATGAATTGAATTGAGTTAAATGAAATTCTCCTGATTGGTTCGTTTGCGGTAAGCAAACCGGATATCCTTCATCGCTCTCATATCATTGGTTGGTTCATATGAACCAGTGTCATCGCTTAAAGTTGTGCATTTTTATTAAAATATTTTTTATAATTTTTTTCGTACATTTTAAAAAACTTTGCCGTACAATCCATAATTTTTACCGCGCGCAAGAAAATATTTAAACATGTTTTGTATTCAATTTTCCGTAGGGCAGAAGTTCCTCGTTGAAAAAACTCAACTAAACATGTCCAGTAAAGTAAATGCACAATTAAATTTAAAATTAAATTTTCAATAATTTTTTAATTTTTCATAACGATCTGGGTATTTGACAATCCTGATGACTGGAGTTCGGATAAACGGAGTTCTACTGTATTTAATGTCTACCCTCCAATGAATTGAACCTAGGACATCGACCATGGTAGGCGAATGCGACAACCACGCAACTACGAGGCGGACCTTATACCTGAGAGTAGCCATTGAGTCAAAAGCGCTCGTCCAGGATTATTGTTATATTTTACACCAAGAATTGTTTTCTTCATCCACTCGGACACAGGCATATTAAAAAAATAATAATTGCATTCTCACGGTTGCACAATATTTAAAAAATAAAATATAGCATTTTCACGGTTGCACAATATTTTTAATATCGGCGTAATAATTAGTCTGACCTAAAGTAGGGATCATGTTTACGCATGCAAAATTAAATTATTCAGTTTTTATCAATATCGGTAGGTACTCTGCTACTTGCGTCGTCACTACTAACAAATCGAAACAATTTTATTTTTAATCTAAGAATTTATAAGGCTTATCTACATCAGTGTTTATCAACCTGTGGGACGCGAACCCGGGGTCGCAAAAGCCTTTCTTGGAGGTCGCGGTGGCAATCAAGGTAAAAACTAAAAACGAGAACCTGTTTATTTCAATTTGTCGAATCGTGGTTATATTTTTGAGGTGCAAATAACCAAATAATTTTCTATTATTAATATGTTGAACTCGTGGTGTAGTGGTCAGCGCGTTTGTCTACCATTCAAGAGATCTAGGGTTCGATTCCCCACATGGTTGACATGATGTATTTATTTTAAAAAATGTGTTATTACACAAGAATATTTAATACGATATTGATTTGCGAGTGCAGATTGTATGGGTAAAGATTAACACGGATTAGATTTAAAATATTTTTTACTAGAAGTTACACACTATACCACCTGGTGGCTTGCGTGGTGTAGTGGTCAAGACGCTTGACTCACTCGTGGATGGTTCCGGGTTCGATTCCCGGTGGGAATACAAAAATGAAATGTGATTTATCTCAATCCTGGGTATTCTGTGATGTAATTCATCACCATAATTGGGCCTCCTGGCCTGATGTGATGCAAAAAATAAATAATTAGAATAATTTATTAAAAATAAATCACAATATGTGTAGTTAAAACTAGCCAAGGCCGACGAAAAAGAAATGCAGCGAGTGATGTTCTTTCAAGTGTCATATAGAACCTCGTATTGAGTGAAGTTAGGCTCGTATCAGGTTTGCCAACTGAAAAAGGCGTTCCAGTGTTGGCAACCTGATCATGTTTATTTATGTGCTTCGCTCTCCGCTACAATTTCATAGTCTCTGGACTGGCATATGAAGCGTAAGACTGATCATCTTACCTTAACTTAACAAAACAATTATCAAGGTTGGCTGTGATTGGTGTACCAATGTAGAATCCTATGCACCACTAGTTGCGGAGAGGGAATGATGACGATTTTATTTTTAATTATTTTTAGTAGATTTACGGACAAAGTCCATTTTAAACCATTATAATAATAATGATAGTAATGAAGATAATGATAATCATAATATAATAATAATAAATCTTTTTTAACCATAATATACGATGTGATTAATTTAAAATAAAACAATGGTATACATTGTTAAATGGCGGACTTATTTCCATTAGCAATTTAAGCACCACTAGACCACTTATGAATTACTAGGTACGGAGAGGGAATGATGATGATTTTATTTGAGTAGATTTACGGACAAAGTCCATTTTAAACCTGTATTACAACAAAAACAAAATGAATAATTATAATAACAATCTAAATAATAATAATCTTAATAATAATAAAAATATTAATAATAATTCAGATCCTGATTTTCTTTAACAAATCTGATCATTCTGGGTAGGGTGCCTGGAAACCACATTTAGTCTTATGATAAACCGAGGAACCGAATTTCATTATTTCTGAGTCTACGTGAAGGAACATTTACAGGTATTTGTTGGAAAATCATATAATCCATTGAGTATTTTATGGATAAAATTAAATCTGCATTGAATCGACGTTTTAAACTGGTGGCGTATTCACAAAGGTTGAACAACACTGATCTTCATTATTGGACTAAGGACGATACGTCACACGGCTCCCGCCTGACGCTCACCGATGCGATGCAATGGCGTAAACATTTGATACAGTAAATGATAAAAAGACATGTTATCTATATCAGATCAATGCAAATATGTATGATATGTGCCCGTTGGCCCATCAAGAGTTCAAGTGTCTTCCGTCGCGCACCAATACAATTTTAATCATCTGAATTTACTAATCCAAAGATTTCATTGATTAGGCGATAAAAGGGAAAAATCACTTTTTTTTACAATTTTAAAGTGATAATAGTCTTTAAAATACCGTCCACTAGAATTATTTTTTAAAATTTTGAATTTTGGATTCCAGCAAAAACGGTCATTGCATTGGCCACGCCCCTAATGCGTCACGATTCATGTTAATTTTGAACTTTGTACAAGTTAAAATTTTTATAGACCATCGTCACGAATCTTGACGTCACAATTATCAATGCCAAACATGTCGCGTTTTTCTAGGGACATATTTTTTTATAATATCTTTTTTAAGGTTATGTGTGAAAACATTTCTCCACAATATCGATATTGATTTTGAAAATACAATAAATTTTTCCAAATTCATTTCATATATTTTTATCGGTATTCGTAGTATGTGATATTTAATTTTAATTAATAATTAATTTAATTACTCTTATTTAATGACTCTTTACTTATCTACTCCGTTGTGTCAATCAATGTTTCCGCCGGTACAATAAAATTTTAGAGAAAATAAAATTTATCTTATTTTATTGAAAAAAACGGCACTTAGTACTTTTTACATATTAGTTACAAATACAGCTAAATATACATACATGTAAGTAAAATTATAAGTAATACAGAGCATTTAAAACAATATTATTAATTTACAAATAAAGAAAAAAATAAAAAGAAAAACAATATAAAAGATTTATTACCAGTTGCAAAATTATTTAAAAAAATTATAATTTGTTATTAGAAATACAAAAAAATAAGAAAACAATTTTGAATAACACTAAATGATATTTTTTTATATGTATTATTATTTAAAACTTATACTTGGGTAAATAGTATATATTTATGTATAAAAATATATAATGATGTAAAAAAAATTAAAAAGAGAAATATTTTGTGCCTTCTAATAAAATCACGAAAATAAACGAAAAACGAAAAAAAACACCAATAAAGAAGTTAAAACACTTTCGAATAATTTAAATTTATTTTAATAGAGAAGGAACACATTTTTGAGAAGGGAATATGAAAGTCTGGGAATTTACAGGGCAGATGGAAGAGTTGAGTAAATGTGGATGTTCAAACAAGAGCAGAATGATGAATGTTACACAGTGTGTAAAGTGGCCACTTAAACCAGCCAATGACAGGTCATAAGCCCTGTAAATGCCTAGACTTCCATATTCCCTTCTCAAAAATGTTTTCGCTCTCTGTTGTTTATAAATTTAAATATGAACAACTCCCTAGGGAGGAAATCCAGACAGCCTGCAAGCATTTGGACATACTCAAACATTGTTGAATTTGAATAATCTTCTTCTGCAGCCTTATTCTCTCCACTGCTGGGTAAAGGCCTCTTCCAAACGTCTCCATTCCTTCCTATCACCCGCTTTCATCATCCACGTTTTACCGGCAATTGAGGCAATGTCGACGACCCATCTTTTCTGTGGCCTTCCTACACTTCTTTTGTTTGGCCACGGTCTCCACTTTATTATTCTGGGTGTCCACCTGCAACCATTTTGCCTCGCCAAGTGTCCTGCCCACTGCCATTTCAATTTCGCAGCACGATCCATGACATCCACGACTCCGGTTCGTCGCCTTATTTCTTCATTTCTTATTTTGTCTCTTAGACATACACCGAGCATCTGTCTTCTTGTGGATCGTTGCGTGCATTTTAATTTCTGGCTACTTTTTTGTGTTATAGACATGGTTTCTAGTCCATATGTTGTCACCGGCAATATGTACGATTAATACACTTGTCTTTTCAAAGAAGAATAGGGCTAAGGGCTGCTTTCGGCAAACTTAAATATATTTTTGAAAATAAACAAGTCTCTATATGCTTGAAAAGACAAGTATTTGAATAATACTAAATGGTAAAAAAAAGTTATCTACAACTATTAGGTAACTCCTAGCTTCTTCTGCCAATGAAATATAGGAGAAGAGCCGCTCTATATGTACTAAACTTCACGTGCAACGAGTCACCAACGTCTTGGTACTCATTGCCTAGGCATAGAGTGTGAAGTTGGCGGCCTCCGTGGTGTAGTGGTCAAGACGCTTGACTCACGCACGGAAGGTTCCGGGTTCGATTCCCGGTGAGAACACAAAAATTAAAAATGTGATTTTTCTCAAGCCTGGGTGCTCTGTGATGTAATTCACTACTGTAATTAGGCCTCCTGGCCTGTTGTGGTGCAAAAAAAATGTAAAAAATGTAATGTAAAAAATGTAAAAAATGAAGTCTATTGATGACTGCATTTTTACCATATGATGTCGAAACATTGTTACTACAGTATTGGTAGGTTTGCCGAGTTGTCCTTTTCGGTACATTAAAATTAATTATTTAAAAAATTGCAGAGGTGTCAAACATAGAACGGAATTGGAAACCAACTAATTGCCCTTTTTTCTAAATATAATTATCTTACAGTTGTGTTATGATTATATTTTTTGCGATCTAGCAACATTACGCGACCACTTCACGTGTTTTAGACACAGTTCGATGCATTTAAATATGATTCTACGCTCCATCTGGACTATTCTTTATTCTATGTGTATATTGTTAAAATTATCTCTTATATGCAAATAAAACAAGTATCCAACGAACATTTTTCGGTTTGATTTTGCATTTGGTCTCCTTATAAATGACCCTTTGATCTCGGTCAAGTCAACGCATTTTTTGCAATATTTGTAAGAAATAAGATAAAACTGCAACTTGGCAGGACATTTAGCATGACTCGTCTCTTTGCGTTTTTGTGGCTAATGGATAAAAAATGAGTATATTTAATACTTATTCGTGTAATGCCTACCGCGGTCACAGTCACCTATTTATATTTATAATGCAAAGCGCCAATATGGCGTCGGTTCTTTTTTAAGTGCGCAGAGCTGTTTACAATAAAACTAAGCATCCGTTGATTGGCCAGATAAAATTACAGCACAAAACAGTCCGCCATTAAAGATCTGCAGTGAGATATCGCGGGCTTAGTTAACTACGCTCATTAACAGCAATTGAGATGCTTAATAGAAAATTCCAGAACGGCCATTAAGGACATTTACTCTAGATTTACTTTAGATTTAAGCACCGCCCACCACAAGGCACAAAGAGGCAGGTATCACATTTTTAAGGGGAACTTGACCTCATGACTAATAATGCATATCTAGGCCCGTATTATAATGGGAAGTTTACCGAGTTACCTTAACTTCTTATATGTCAATGAAGGTGTATAGTGGGATTTGAATGTTAGTGTAATTAATGTCCTGACGAAGAGACGGGTACGTCTCGAAACCGGTAGACATAGAAAAGTCAGTAAGTGGTTGTATACAATAATCGGGTTGTGGTCCTGTGGCTAGTGTCTCGGACTCACGGACCGAAGGTTCGTGGTTTAAATCCCACTCTACCCCAACTCGATTCCATTTTCTAATAGTGAGTTATTTACAACTCGTTGAAAATGGCTCTCAAAATGAAATATTTGGGTAAATCGTAAGAACGCAAATATTTGTTAAAAAAAAAAAAAAACAATATATGGAAATGCTTAACCATAAAGTAATTGCTTTAAATATTTATTATAGAAATAAAAGACGAGTGATACTTTAATCCGCAAATTTGGAATGTCCAGTGACCGGTTTCATCGCTTTCGCAACATCTTCGAGACTGGTATCTTTATTAAGAAATTCAATGTATCTAACAGAGGTGAGGATAGAGAAAATTAAGGTATGGAAAGAAAAATAATTGGGAAAATTTAATTAAACTGAGGAACTGCCTAGACGAATCGGGTTAAGTTGGGCTGCGTTTGGAAAACTGAAACACGTTTTCAGAAATAAGGAAATCTCAAATAATCTGAAGGCCAAAGTCTACGATTTTTGTGTTCTGCCGGTGGCAACATACGGTTTTGAAACCATGTCACTCACTGCTAGAAGTGTTCACAAAATTAAATGCACTCAGCGGTCTATGGAAAGACAAGTGTTGGGCGTCTCCTTAAGAGACCGAATAAGGAATGAGGAGATAAGACGCCGTACAAAGGTGACCGATATCGCAGAAAGAGTAGGAAGACAAAAATGGCGATGGGCGGGTCATGTGGCGAGACAAGAAGTCGATAGGTGGACCCCCAGAATACTAAACTGGAGACCCAACGAAAGTAAAAGGAAATGGACTGACGACGTCGTCGAACTCGTGGGCCATGTCTGGAAACAGAGTGCCTAGAACAGAAACACATGAAAAAATTTGGAAGAGGCCTATATCCAGCAGTGGAGAGAAACGGGCTGATAAGAAGAAGAAAGGATAGAGAATTCAAAATTATTTGAGAGTATTACACTGTCACCGGTCACTGGAAACCGGTCATTGGATATTCCAAATTTGTGGATTAAAGTATCACTCGTCTTTTATTTCTTTAATAAATTACAATCATCTTCCATCCAGAATTTTCACTTACAAACTCAAATGCTTCAAACAATTATTAAAGTTACCTTCAATAAAATTGTCAATCAAGTAAAATCGATATTTGTAAACGAAAAATAAGTTTCTTTGTCGGTAAAGTGTAATTGAAAACATTTTAAATAAAAAAATTACGCAAATACATTTTTTTAAGGACAATTGAATATACATAAATAGGCTTAACATACGTCCCGGTTCGACCGGGATCGTCCCAGTTGTGCGCTTTTGTACCAGAGTCCCGGCAGATTTGGTCTTTTGTCTGGGCCACGTGAAAATTAAAAAAATATAGATGTAATGCAGAAAAAAGTACGTTCCAGCGAGAATTACGATTGTTACAATACAACACAATAAGTAAAATAATAAATAAAGTTGGTTTGCGTTAAATACAGGATGAAGAATAAATGATCTTCAGATTTTTCCTGTGTATTCGTTGTTTAAACGTATCGGACTAGAATTACATAGATACTATTTTAATACCTAGTAAATCTGAATAGATAATTGTCATTGTCATGCTTTCCATTTTTTTTTTTTTTTTAATTTTGAATCTTGAAGTAGGAGACACATAAACATTTTATGTGCGTTCTAATAAATATAATATTTCATTTATAAGTTGTTCGATTAACACATACATAATTGTGACTTAATCTTAAGTTAGAATTTTGATTGAATTTTTCACATCAGAATATTTTTTTACTGCTTTATAATAATATAAAATATAATTTTGTGACTTCAGTTTTTTGCTAAATCCGAGTCTGATTTTTACCTTTTCTCTGGTATTTTATTCATGTTCAAGTTGGCTTTGATAAATTACCATTCTGTGTATCTATATATTTTGATAATAAAGCAACTTTCGGAGTTTATTCCTTCAGTCAGTTCAGATCCCAACTAAAATCCCACTTCTTTAAACTATCATATCCTCAATTTTAAATCTGGAAATATAATATATCACTTAATACATCGTATAATTGAGAATAGAATATAAGTCGCATTTTATAATTTTGAAAGTCTAATCATATGAAGATAAAAAACACAAAGAAACATTAATTTTCAAATCGTAAATATTTCTCTGTAAAATAAATAATAGTAGTTTTTTCTTATAAAATTTCGACAACACAGGACAAGAGATATAAAAAATCCTACTAAATTGTCAATGAAATTTTATTTTCATTTTATGTATTATTTACAGTAGGTACTTAGTTAAAATTTATATAGACGACATACATAACTTATTTCATTGTGGTGTTAAATGTGTTTATTCAGACAGTTGTACAAAATATTTATTTTAACAGTAATTCCCTAAATAATACGTATTCCATAAAATAACATTTTCAACGAATCATTTAGACTCTTTCTGATGACACCTTCCTCCATGGATAATAGTAACGTGTGCTCAGATAATCTAATTTTCTTTTGTATCCACACCTGTGTTGATGAATCTGTTCTGAACAAATTACCAATTTGAATTTCTTTTTAATGAAAACATTCGTTGTGCTTATATATAGTAAGGATGGATATCGAATAATTAACATAAATATGTATTATGTAGATAGCTGCTAATTATACACTAAGCATAATCTACATAAATATCAATTAATGAGGTTTTATTGATTTTCTTTTTTATTAGTGTGAAGTCTACTATAGGTAATGCAACCTAAGTTGAGGCGAACACGGTGCTCGCCTAGATATAAAGCTTGTTTATAGTATGTTCATTTTTGGTATAGATTATATATTTTTATATTAGAATACTTTTTTTTTAAATCAGCACGTTATTAAAAAAAAATTCCACCTTGTTGTTGTTAAATGGTTATCAGATTTAGCTTCCGTGCCTTAATTAGGTTGACTAGGATAAATAGTTAAATTTATCAATATTTTCATTATCAAAATTACTTCTAGGAGCCTATTTGATTTCAGTATATGGAACATACATGTATTTTCCAGATTTTACCGTTTAACGATAAAAACATGAAAATTCATGTTTTGGCTTAAAAAACGGACGCACTTTTCAAATTGTGTTTTGTTATTAAAATAATATTTATCTTGGGTATTTAAAGTGCACAAAATGATTCTCTACTCATTTATTTTTTGAAGACAGAAAAGTATATTTAATATTGGTACATTCGAAAGCCGAGTGAACGCGGTTGAAATACGATCTCTTAGACGAATGTGTGGTAAATCGAAGTATGACAGGGTTACGAATGATGAAATCAGGCGAGAGTGTAAATCCGAGTCAAGTATAATTGATAAGATTATGAAAGGGTATCTGAGATGGTTTGGTCATGTAGAACAAATGGAGGGCGAAAGAATGGTAAAACAAGTTTATATGGCGAAAATAAACGGCAACGTGAGACGAGGACGACCACGGAAGACGTGGCATGATCAGATAAACCAAAATCTTGATTCTGGTCATGTCAAAATCCGGCAGAACCGAAGGGCATGTATGCCAAGATTATGAATATGGAAGAAGCTAGAAATGCATGCCAGGATAGACGGTCCATTCTCTCTGCCTACCCCTAAGGGGGAATAGCGTGATGGTAGTATTAGTAGAAAGTAGAAGTTAGTATATCCGAAACATAAAATTGTATCCAGTGAAAAATTATGAAAATGGCTATTGTCCAACTTTGATACTAAGTTCCTCATATAACTGTAATTATTATTTTTTCCATGTTTTTCATCCTTTCACGTTTAATTTTAAAGTATTTTTAATGCCTATCAAAATAAGATTAAATATTTAAAATAAAAAAGTTTATGTATTTATCAGGATTTGCCAAAATTCACCATTCTGCTTATGTTTTAACATCCACATTTCCAAATGTTTTCCCTACCTGTTGCAACAAATTTAGATCTAAATAACTCCCTAGGGAGGAAATCCAGCCAGTCTGCAAATATTTGGACACACTCAAACTAACTGGTAAAAGAAGAAGTTGAAAATTGGAAAATTGTTTTCAGGCGTTGCCTAGTAGGTGAACTGCTTCTGCTGCATGAATCTCACCCACATGATAAACGTTTCAGCTCTACTTCTCAAAAGTCAACAAATGGAAGAGTTGAGGAAAAGTGGATGTTAAAACAAAGGCAGAATGGTGAATGTTTCACAGTGTGTAAAGTGGCCACTTAAACCAGCCAATGACAGGTCATAAGTCCAGTCCTGTAAGTGCTTAGACTTCCATATTCCCTTCTCAAAAATGTTTTCTCCCTCTGTTGCAACATATTTGAACTGACAATTTATTTAAGTAAGTTTCGGTCGACTGAAAATCTTGTTTCGGTATGCAAATATTTATAATGTTTGTCTCTGTAATGCACACAACATTAGCGTATTAACACTTTGAGCACCGGCCGAATACACTTGGCATTTACCCTGTGCCCGGCCTATTTTTGTGAAATTTCATGCTTTGTGAAGGGTTTCTTAAAAATGTCATAATTATGAAAATACTGGGTTAAATCAATCGAATCTTCTCATATTTATTTTAAACAATTTAATGGGTCATTTTTGTATGATAGTTTTGCCAATATTGGCCTTTATGGAGAGCCACATTGCAATGTTCGCACAATTGGTTATGCTTTTAATGATTATTTTAGTTAATATTACTTATAATGTTAATGATAATTAGGTTCATTAGATAAATTAGGTTTTTATTTTGTTATTATGTTAATTTTGTTAAATAACTAATTTAAGGCATGCTTTACTTATTGTAAAATGTTTCCCTCGGTACGGAACACCACAGTGAGGGAACATTATTCTGTATAAAAAAAGAATACAAACATCGTAAAAGTATAAATAATAAATATTCAGGGTCTTACTCCATTTATTGTGCTTTGTATCCCGGTCCCGTGTTTTCACGTGGTTTACCAGCAGCGAAAAGTACTAATAAAAGTCACTTAATGTCAATAAAATGCACTTTTTTAGACAGCTGGTAAACCACGTGAAAACACGGGACCGGGACACAACGCGTGGTTATATAATCACGTGTTTACACGGCTCCGGGATACAAAGTGTTAAATTAGAATTAATAAATAAATAAATAGATAAAAGCTCATTTCCCCTACATGTCTTAACATTCCTTTTGTAATAAGTCTACATAAATTAATTACTAAGCACACAGCACTCTTCGTTTCCTGCAGACTTCTGTGTACAAACCGATGGATTCTCGGCTCCAGGCCCATAGTTTTAATGCGGATTATATTTGTTTAGTCTCTAGTTGTTAATAGATTTTATACCCTCGCTCTCAGGTGGGCTGGTAATAATGGAGCCACATAAACAAACATTTGATAACCAAACAAGAGAACGCGGAATAGATTTGTTTACCGAAGCGTCGAGTGTACGAGTATGTTTGCCGACGCGATGCCGACTGTTAGAGGCAGCTGCCTTTAAAGCTAAAGTCTGAAGCCGACAATTAAATAATGATTTCCAACTTCTGTGACGATGATTATTTCCAACTCTGTGAAAATGACGTTCCTGAATTGATTACGATTATGCATCATCTAATTTGAATTGACAATTAATTTCATCACCGTTGATCATGGTAATTGTACAATTCGGGGTAATTTTGAACACGAGTTGAGCAGGAACAGTGGCTATACACAAATATTTTTTTTGTCTGTAGGTGCGCGTGAGTTGATTTGAGGTTAAATGAGAAAGATGCATTACAATTGAAGTTATTTATTAATTAGTTACACACGGGTTACATCCTATTATTTCATATAGAATTTACAATGGCGAGTATTGGCGGAGAGCTGGTGGCCAGGCAACACGAATTGTCAAGATGAAATGTGTCGAGAACTTTCGATGTGCGGTGTTTAGAAGCCTCGTCCGGGCTGACGTTGCAGCGGACTACGCGTTGCGGGCCAAAGCAGGGTTTGGACCTGCCACCTCACGGCTGTTGGTGTTGCCGGCCACAGAGTTCCCCTCCAGTGCCTGCCACAGTAGAATAAATTTTATTTTAAAAACATTATAAAATGGTTCATGTTGTTTTAGGAAGGTTTCAAAATGTGTCTTAACTTCAGTCTTGAATCTCTGTATAGTTGTTAATTTCAGTATGTGCATTAGTTCATTGTCCATTTTCAAACAATTTAATTTTTTGTTGTCTGTATATGGTTCTCTGCGTCCAGGTTGACGGAGAATACTGGACAAGTATTTTTGTTCTCTCTGCTATCTGCTCTCGCAAAAATCCTATAATCGAGTCGAGATAAGTCCGCCTTTGTTGTGTAGTCTTTGATGCGTTCGCCTACCATTCTTGATGTCCTGGGTCTGATTCTAGACAGCGTGGACGTAAAATATTGATATTGAAAGTTGTTTGAATAGCAGCAATTCGTTGTTCCTGGATTGGCACCTTAAGTGTGAAACTGATCACCGCACTTTCATGTAACAGATTATCGTGTTCATAAAACAACGACAGATGTGCGAAAAATGCGGCATTGACTTTCTTTTACATCTGATCTTGAAAAGACGACATAACGGCTTGATGTTCCTGGTTTTGAAAAATGTATTTATTGCTAACCCAAGTATAATATGACATATTTCTGTTCTTATCAAGTTGTAAGATAAAGCATAAAAAAATAACGTCAGACCCCTCTCACGTAAATTTGAAGAATATTATAGATTTACTGAATTTATTTAAGATCGTTAACTTTACATAGGACGACGCAAAACTATTATCACTCATTAAATTCCAGGTACCTGGAGGAAGGGCTCGTCAGTACCTCTGTTTAGTTGCGATAATTCACGAACAGTATACTCATATTGTAGTTGACGCGCTACCGACGAGTTAGCGGGTCCACCGCTCTTCACAAGGTCGTCTCTTCCACTATTTATAAGGCAGCGACAACCGAAGAACGAAGCACACATTGAATTTCACTGGGGGCGGAAACCGAAGGCCAAAGCACAAACACTGGTTCACTGCAGCGAAAAGCCGACTTGACTAGTAGTCCTGAAAAGGACTTTTAATTCCAAGAGAGCGCCGCGGTCGGGATCCGTAAGGTGAGAAGTCCAGAAGTCGAAACCAAGGGGTGGGCGAAGGTCTTGTAGAATAGTCGGTATCGGCGGAGAGTAGAGCGGGAGATGATTCAAACAAGAGCGAAAGATTTAGACTGATTTATTTGACGGCGCTGCGGCCTTTTATACACAAAAAATATGCGTAGCCGACACCGGCCGGCCAATGTAAGCCGACCAATTCCGTCGCGCGAAATATAGCGCGCTGTCGCTCGCTATATCTATCTTTCTCTCAATAGAAATATCATATACAACCTTTTAAAACGAGAAAAGGACAATCGAGACTAATAAACCATGGACTGAAATGATACAATTAACTACTAGACAAAACTAAACAAAAGACTCAGACAACCTTTACAAAGGATGTTAAAAATATTATTATTATCAGTAGAATGTGAATTTTAAAAGTAAAAATATTTTGTTAAATGTATGTAACCCGTAAGGGTTTATCAATAAAACAATTAAATATAAAAATAAAAAAATCTTTAAGGTAATAGGCGCTGCGTGTCACGTATATTAATAAATAAATAAATAAACATCACATGCGTCGTTGTTATATAAAAATGATGAGATTATCAAAATTCGCTGCATTTGGTTTACCAATGTAGTGCCTTATAACGTAAATAAGGCTTATCATAGCTTGTCGGGTAGGGAAAGGGGAATGATGATGATTATAAGCCCAAAGTTCATCGAAACACTTGTTACGCCTCTGTTCGTGCAAGGAATTCGCGTGCACTTAATATCTTAGGAACTATTACATCGCATATCCTGGTTTAAGTAAACGCAAACGTCCATAATAGCGCAGTTGAATGCTCTCGGTGCAAGAGTGCATTTCTTTGTGTAAATGCATGATGCCATCATGATTTATCAGACCCATGGCGGTCTTGCGACAAAGGCGATAATTAAACGCAGTTATGCAGAAAGCAGCCAGTCCACAATTTAGAAAAAAATAAATATCGGTGTAATCGGGTGCAGAAGGCCGATTCTATATTCTGCTTAAAACAGCCAGACCGCTTTTACAAAAAAAACTGTAATAATCCCCTTCTCAAAATAGTGTCGATCACAAAAACGGCATTTCTCAATTTGCAAAAAACACCCACAACACTAAAAAAATCTTACATCAAAAATCAATTAAACTGGTCAAATACAAAATACGATTCTTGTTTGTCATATTGTTTGTCATGTATATAACAACATCGATGTCTTTAACGTGAGTCTTGTAAATTTTAAATATCAATGTTTATGTTCAATATCAAATAGAACTTAATATTGTATTTTATAACAATATGTACCTAGCTGCTTTAAACCTTTTAGTAAAAATAAAAATAAATAAATAATATATTATAAAAATAAGCTTAAGTAATGACTTTTATTATAATATATATATATTTTTTTTAAAACCCACTAAACTTCTAAACACAGTTCTATATAAACCATATTTTAAGTTTGTCCAAATTTTTATAGGCAAGGACTAAATTCAACTCCCTGGGGAGCTGTTTATGTTAACATTTTACAACAGAGATAAAGAACATTTAAGAGAAGCCCGCATAAATAAAGGTTTCAGCTCTTTAACTTCACAAACATCAACGAAAGAATTGAAGGAATATAGATGTTCAAATATAAGCAGAATGGTGAATGTTACACAGTGTGTAAAGTGGCCACTTAAACCAGCCATTGACAGGTCATAAGCCCTGTAGATGCCTAGACTTCTATATTACCTTCTCTTAAATGTTCTTTATCTCTGTTGTAAAATGTTAATATAAACAGTTCTATATTTTATTTCTTTATATTGTATTTTTTAAAACTTATGTTGTTTATACACTCATCTTTTTATTTTTATTTTTATACCATCTATACTTCTTAACACTGTTATTATTTTTATTTCTTTAAAAAAAAAAAAATGTTGTTTATATACTCATCTTCTTATTTTATACCAACTTTAATTCTAAACATTGTTCTATCTTTTATTGCTTCATTTTGTATTTTTTAAATTTTATGTTGTTTATATACTCATGTTTTAAATAACTTCCATGTATGTAAAAGCTTTATGGGTGTGAAAAATAAATAAAATAAAAAGAAAGGTTAAAAACTCATGAATTCATTGTTTATTATTTGTCAAAGTCAAAAGCATTCCAACTGTTGTGTAAATTCGATTTTTGACTCTTTTCATAAAAGTGCTACTATCTCAGTTTCACTTTTCAATGACTGACTGCTTTCTGCGTAACAAGGTTAATTTGAGGGTACTATTTGCAAAGTCAGTTACATAAAAAAAAAATATGATCTAATAATTCAGTTTTAAACAAATACAATTTTTACATCATGTGTTTACTTATTGATTATTATCAAACCCGTTTCCTTTAAAAACTAATTTGATTTATTTAAACTTTTACATTGTTTGTATTCTTTTTTTTATACAGAATAATGTTCCCTCGCTGGGGTGTCCCGTGCCGAGGGAAACATTTTACAAAATGTGAAACATGCCTTAAATTAGCTATTTAACAAAGTCAACATAATAATAACAATTAAAAAATATATATATTAATCCAATTAACCTAATTATCATTAACATAATAAAAAATAATCATAAAAAATATAACCAATTTATATAGACCAATAGAACAAATTTCATAAACAGTACACACATTTTACCTATTTGGTTTAAGAATTTGTGTACCTGGGAAGCATGTTTTCAAGAGATGGAAGAGTAGAAAAAAATGTTGAAAGAAGAGTGAATGCGGGCAACAAAATGAACGGAGCACTAAGCACAGTAATTTCTAATAAAAATATGTCAATCGAAGCTAAACTGGCAGTGCACAACGGAGTTTTAGTCCCAACACTTATGTATGGAAGTGAAACATGGAACTGGCAGAGGAAGGATGAAAGCCGAGTGAACGCGGTTGAAATGCGATCTCTTAGACGAATGTGTGGGAAATCAATGTATGACAGGGTTACGAATGATGAAATCAGGCGAGAGTGTAAATCTGAGACAAGTATAATTGATAAGATTAAGAAAGGGTCTCTGAGATGGTTTGGTCACGTAGAACGAATGGACAACGAGAGAATGGTAAAACAAGTATATATGGCAAAAATGAACGGCAACGTTAGACGAGGACGACCAAGGAAGACGTGGCATGATCAGATAAACCAAAATCTTAAGTCTGGTCATGTCAAAAGCAGACAGAACCGAAGGGCATGTATGACAAGATGTATGAATGTGGAAGAGGCTAGGAGTGTATGCCAGGATAGACGTGTGTGGCGGTCCATTCTCTCTGCCTACCCCTACGGGGAAATGGCGTGATGGTAGTAGTAGTAGTAGCACTCATCGATCTGTGTGCAACCCACCTCCACTATCCATTTCTTAATAGCAATTTTACGTAGGTTATAAATATCAGTGTCATTTGTAAAATCAGTTGCATCCGCAGGTCGTATTTTTTTTTCGATACAATGGAAGAAGCTCGAAAGTAGGTAGAGTGCATCCTAGAATTTTGGATTATTTAGTTAAATACCTGGTTAAATACCTGTATTTTGAGAAATAGGATATTTTTATTAACCTTTTTTAACTTGATGAATTTGCAAAAAAAAAAAGAAAAAAGTGGGAAAAGTAAACAAAATGCCAGTAACAGTTTTATGCCATATATTATTTTTAGTACAAAAATTGTAGGACTTAACTGACTTTCCAAGAAATACCCTCAATTGAACGTAGTTATCCAGAAAGCAGCCCGACCACAATTTTGAAAAAAATAGATTTTGGTGGTATTGAATTCAGGAAAGTCAATTTTCTGTTCTGTTAAAAACAGCCAAGCCACTTTCCTACAAAAAACTGTAAAAATCACCTTCTGAAAATTTCATGATGTCAAAGTGTCATGAAAATAAATGTCACCTCATACATTCAGAGTTTGTATGAGGTTTCATTCAATATTAGATCTGACTGTCATTACAATCATTAAATCTGGTAAAATACATGGTAAAATTATTTTTTGTAGTATAAAAAACTGATGCATACATTATTTATCATTTGCCAAAGTAAAAAACATACCAACTTTGGTGAAGATTTGATTATTTATTCTCTTCACAAAAGTGCTATCATTCAAATTTATTTCAACAGAGAGGGAAAACATTTTTTAGAAGGGAATATGGAAGTCTAGGCATTTACAGGGCTTATGACCTATCATTGGCTGGTTTAAGTAGCCACTTTGCACACTGTGTAACATTCACCATTCTGCCTATGTTTGAACATCCACATTTCCTCAACTCTTCCATCTGTTGACTTTTGTGAAGTAAAAGAAAAAAAAAGAAAAGTCTGACAGAGTGATGTTTGTGTAGTCTATGTCTTTAAATTTTGTATTGTACACTGAAAAAGTCCTACAAAAAAAAGCATTTTTAACATACGATGTTTTACTTATTTGAACATGAAACTGGCTAGCACATGTATTGTTATTAAACTAAGTAATTCTGTACAGTCAACTATTCCTGTCATAATTTTGAGAAGCAGTGGTTGGTCAGCACACAATACGCGGTACTGTAGAGAAGTGATTCCATGGTAGGTGGAGGCAGCGAGAGTTGATACATAAGAAATACCGGTTTTGTATTTTGTATTTCGGTGGATATCTGTCATTTGTTTTATTCTCTGTATATTTTATTTGTTAAATTTTTTAAATGTATTACTGTTGATTTCCCCAATAATATTGAAAAAAAAAAAAACAAATAAATTAATAAAAATAACTACTGACGTTCCTCATATTATTACGATATTTAATTTTTCTTTGTACAATATTTGTGTACCCCACTGTTAGCTAAGATAATATATTTATCGCAGAAAAGCTGGTTAATTTTAAATAATCATAATTCTTCGGGCATTTCATTTACTAGGGAAGTAAACTGCGCTGTAGCCGCAAGGACTATGAATAACTGACAGAATCTAATATGCGATGCATTTAAATTCCTTTGAAATCAATTACACACTGTCATTTCTTTTCCACCCTTGCAATAACTTCGCTGCAGTCAGGCAGAGCGAAATGGTCGAGATGTGTTTATAGTTTATAAGTACTTTGTAGGAAAATTGGTGGTGCGTTTCAAATCAAATTCCTTAATAATATACAGTCAATTCCATAAAGCGAAGAGGGGAGTGATATAAATATTTTAATGGACCTAATACAAGGTTATAAGTGTTGTGTAGCAGGACCCCGATTACAATGGGAAGTTAACAGAGTTTTTATCTACTGTCTATAAATATATATTACACCTGACACTAAAGTTTCTTTTACAAATCATATTAAACATGTTATCAATAAATCCTTAAAACTCCTTGGATGTATAAACAGAAGCAACATTGACTTCAAAAATATCAATACCCTTAAAACCCTCTTCTGTTCCCTAGTTCGCCCGCACCTAGAGTATTCCTCTGTTATCTGGTCTCCATATTATAATGTTCACATCAATAATATTGAATCAGTTCAACATCAATTTTTAAGAAAGATAGGCTGGAGGTTGGGCTTATCCGGAGACTAATATACGTATAATAACTAACTACCTTAAATATATCTTCTCTTCAAGACTGTCGAAATCCGACCTTCTAGTCCTATTTAAAATTCTCAACTCGTGATCTTTGATGCGCCTGAACTACTGAGCTTAGTAAAATTAAATATCCCAACTAGAAACCTCTGACAAAAATTACTCTTTCATACCGATAACCATAGAACTAACTATGATTTTCATCCCGCTATGCCCAGAATTCTAAAGTCTGTAACAACATAACAATAATAATTAATTTAAAAATAAATGAAGACTTATTATTTCTGGCTGCGATACGATCCCACTTACTATTTAATGATGGACACACCTGAGCACTTACTCCCACACTAATACACATAAACACATATCTACACTTACTCTCATACAAATACACATAAACACATCCTTTTGTTGTAACACAATTTAATAATATGTATGATTTTTACTTATAAACTTTGCTGGTCTGTCTTTAAACTGTATTTTAAATATATATATATATATATATATATATATATATATATTATATCACTGTCGACTGCTTGTTTCTTAAAAATAAATAAATAAATAGCAACAATAGTTTGAGTTTGTCCAAATTTTTGTAGACAAGGACTGGATTCAACTCCCTGGGGAGCTGTTTATATTAACATTTTACAACAGAGATGAAGAACATTTAAGAGAAGGTAATTTAAAAGTCTAGGCATCTACAGGGCTTATGACTCAAAATATTGTTGATAAAATACTTGGTCCATGAAGAAGTATAGAAATTGAAAAAATAATATTTTCAGGCGTTGCCTAGTATGTAGGTAAAATAATTCAATTGGATGAATCTCACCCGCATAAATAAAGGTTTCAGCTCTTTAACTTCACAAACATCAACAGATGAAAGAATTGAAGGAATATACATGTTCAAATATAGGCAGAATGGTGAATGTTACACAGTGTGTAAAGTGGCCACTTAAACCAGCCATTGACAGGTCATAAGCCCTGTAGATGCCTAGACTTCTATATTACCTTATCTTAAATGTTCTTCATCTCTGTTGTAAAATGTTAAAATAAATAACAGTCTTGATTTCTTTGATAATGAGTTTTCTTCTTCAAACTACCACTGAATTAAATTCAGTCATAAACACCTCTCTCCCGCTTCCACTCCCACAAAGTCTACTATATGCCATTGAGTCTTTCTTTATTTTTTATAATATTTTTCTATGTATAAATATGTCCTTAAAAATGCCCATTGGGCGTATATATAAATAAATAAATAAAGAAAAACCGATAATTGTGTATGAAAATGGATATATTTGCATTAACATTAAAAGTGTCTTTGTCGGTAACCTGTAATTGAACATGTTTAAAAGAAAAAAATGTATGCATAATCTGCTTTTCATACAGAAAACTTAATTTTACTTTGTAGATAAAATTGAAGATAAATTATTATTAATATTCAAAGCATTACCTTTGCAGTCAAACATTTTACTTAATCTTATTAAATATTTGTATATAACCACTTACCGACTTTCCTATGTCTACCGGTTTCGAGACGTACCTGTCTCTTCGTCAGGACATCAATTGAACCAACATTTAAAACCCACTATATCATACATCTTGTCATACATGCCCTTTGGTTGTCTGCTTTTGACGTGACCAGACTTAAGATATTGATTTTTCTGATCATGCCATTTTTTTCTTGGCCATCCACGACTTACATTACCACTCATTCTAGCCATATAGTCTATTTTTTTTGTTTTATTACAATAAACATAATAATAAAACAGAGTATTAAAAAAATAAAGCATAATCACATATCAATGAAATACGTATTAATAGAAAAATAGTAAACAAAAAATCCCACAAAGGCATGGCCTGTTCGTGGGTATACAAGAAAATGTTAATGAATTTTTGCTCCTATAATAAATAATGGACAGTTATAATATTTTTGTATAACATAAGAAAGAAAAAATAAAATATTTTGTAAAAGATAATAGGGTATTTTTTTTAGTAATTAAAATAGGAAATAAAAAATATTTTTAAAAAAAACACAAAAATATTCCTTATTATAACGGGAAACAAAATAAATCATAGAAAAAAAGAGTTCATATCTTTATTTAGAATCCAGGATAGTGCATATTTTTTAAAAGAAGGAATATTTTGAAAGTTTGGAAACAATGAAATATTATCAGTAAAAAAAGAATTAAAAAATTAACCATTATTTCGTCATCCATTCGTGCTACATGACCAAACAATCTTACTGACCCTTTCTTACTCTTATTAATTACACCTCTCTCAGATTTGCACACCAATAAAAAATAATAAAGTTAACTTACGTAAATATCAAATCGGAGAGTCACAAAAACGTAATGACTGTCTCTAACGCTTGCATTTGGTATCTGGACGTGCGCTCATATGTTTTGGTCGGTCGGTGGGGAAGTGGATACGCTGGATTTTGGAGAGCATCCTTGCTTAATTTTTGAGAAGCAACGGCATGTTAGGGACGTTTGCCATATTCGGTATATCTCTTCTATGTGACATAGTTAAATTTAAATTTAAACATAAAATGACTTGGATTACGAAAACGTGCAGTATAAATATTACTTTATGAATATTAACGCTAAAAGCTTTTGCGTTTTACGAATTTTACGATATCTGTATGTCTTTTATAATATCCAAAAAGAACTATGAATTATTAATCATTAAAATGAAATGAAAACTTATTATTTAAGTGTTATTTTTTATGATTAGCCAGTAAAGAACATAAGTATTGCTATTAAGAAAACATAATATAATTTATCGTTACGAAATATTTTTAATAAATCGGGACTGGATTCTCGGTCAAAATTATGACTATGTTTAATTTTGTAAATATATTGAATAATATAAATACAAATAGAGAACCTAGAAGATATCGTAACAGTGATAAGTCATATGGACCTAACACATAAGGTTAAATCATACATGGTAAAAATAGTAAAGGTGATAGTTGAAAAACAAGTACACAGAACTCATTGATGCACCAAGCTGTACAGTTATATTATAAGGAAATACCATTAGAAATAAGAGAGCAAAAAATATTATTTCATTTAAATGTCAATTAAAAAAACATGTGTTTAGCAGATAAGTTTTAAAATGTAATCTTATTCGTGTTAGCTTTATAGAAGTTTTCTTTTTAAGTGTACGTATATCGTTTGAAAAATGTTTATAATTAGTATATGTTTTAATAATAATTAGATATAAGTTAATATTAGGACTTAAACACTGATTTGAGTGTACTGAACACTTTATTTTATTTTTACAAATATAAACATATAAAAATAAAAACTTCGTGACAATTGTTTCGCCTTATTAGGGCATTTTCAAACGAATGTGAAGATTATTTGTAAAAATAAAATAAAGTGTTCAGTAGACTCAAATCAGTGTTTAAGTTTAAATATGAAGTTCTACAAAATAAACACCAAATCAATCAATAATATTAGGACATTCATTTATTATGTTTGTAAGATTTAAAGACAAAATAAAAATAGGACACAAAATGCTGAACGCTCTCAAAGTGGAACGGAAGGTCTGTTGATGCTTGTCAATAGTCTGTCTTCTCCTGTATGAGCTTACATCATCAGATCCTCTCACTATAGTCAGAGAAATGAGAAGGAACACACCTTTTGCAGTTAATATAAGCCTTGTACATAATAAGGAAGGTAAAAAATATGCAACTCTTTTATAAAATAAAAAATAAAACAAATGAATGCAAAACAAATATAACCTACCTTGTAGTGGAGTTCTTGGCACCATATTGTTCGTAACTTCTCTCGCGGCAGGCAAAATCAGATCCTGTGGTCAGAAAGGAACGGCACTTGTCGGTTTTTTGATTTTTAAAATGCTATAACACGACACAGTGGATTATTCATCTCTAAAACAAATTATTTGCGATCGCGCTGGGAATATGAAAACACGTGATCACTCAGCAACAGTTTGGTTGTTATCAGGACCGGAGAGAAAAATATGATACCCACAGATGAGTAATTGCAACATCTAAATCAGGGCTCAGTAGGCAGCAAATAAATCTAACGCCGCAATCTAGTAAATGTGCTATACACAAATACATATAGTACATGTGGCGTAACCAAAAGGTTTCAGATTTGTAACTTCACAAACATCAATGGATGGAAGAATTGAAGGAATATAGATGTTCAAATAAAGGCAGAACGGTGAATGTTACACAGTGAGTAAAGTGGCTACTTAAACAAGCCAATGAATGGTCATAAGCCATGTGGATGTGGATGAGTTCTATAATCCCATCTCTAAAATGTTTTTCCTCCCTGTTGTTAATTTGTATGGTCTATTGGTAAATCTCCCCCTCCAAACCCAAGTTTTTAAAGTATTTTGATATTAGGTAGAGAGTGTGCTCTCTCATCTTCGGGTTATATTAATGGTATACTAAAGATGCAGCTTCTTTTGTGATATTCAGCATCACATTCACAAAACGTGTGTACAGTTTCATCAAGTTTTATCATCTGCAAGAGCCTACATCTAGAAGTTTCAAAGAGTATTCATTCAATCTACAGTGTCCTGTAAGGGCTCTAGTTATAACCCTAAAAATATGTGAAATTAGTTAGAAAGGATATAATAAAAAGTTTTGCAAAGTAAAAAAAAAACAATAATAACAAAGGCATGCAAGAAAAAACAGTAAGCACAAAACATGCAAAGACATAAGCTTATGAAATAAATTCTGTAAAGCAAACAAAGTAAATAAAGTGTTACGGTAAGCAAGAAAGACAAATTTAAGATAAATTAATAAACAAGCGAGCATATATTATCGCGAAAAAAGAAGAAATAAAAATATGTATATATGAAATGCGTATTTGCCAATACTAAAATGCAATTTGATATAATAGTAAAAAATAAAAAACAAGTATAAGATAATAAAAATAAACAACTTTGTATTTTTTTAGTTTATGGAATTGAATTGTCAATAATAGTTTGACGAGCAGCTACAAATAAACTTGATATTGTGGACTTATAAGATAATAAAGTTGTCACACAAACATTTTATTTAATATTTAAATACAGGTTAATACAATATTTATAAACTTTACCGTTTCTATACAGAGCACTTATAGTATATTTATGGATTTCATTTCATGAAAAGTATTTATTTTATTAATTTATGGAATTGAATTGTCAATAATACTCGTAGTTTGACGAGAAGCTACAAATAAACTTGATATTGTGGACTTATAAGATAATAAAGTTGTCACACAAACATTTTATTTAATATTTAAATACAGGTAAATACAATATTTATAAACTTTTCCGTTTCTATACAGAGCACTTATAGTATATTTATGGATTTCATTTCATGAAAAGTCATAAAATAATAGTAAATCCGTGGTATTCAGTATATTCACTCCCTTGAAAAATTATTGGTTTGTGACATTTGAGGATTTCGAAAGAAGATCTTCAATTGGAGTATTCAGTACCCTATGCACCACCAGATGCAGGTAAAGGCATGATGAATAACTAATATAACTGAGGCACTAAGAGTGTTTAATATTTTGGTCTTTGGCGTATTAAGCTCTCAAGGACGAAAATTATTTTCAAGAGAGGAGTTAAGGCCTTGATTTTCCTTAGGAGGAGGGATTTGAGTGGGAAACTCCTTGATGCTTTTCCGAATGTTTAAGTTTACTGTTTACCATATTGATGTGCCATATATTAAAAAAAAAATATATATTTTTAGCGTTTCTGATCCTATATTTGTGGTGATATACTCATGTGTCTGTGTCAACTAATTGCTCGTCCCTTCTCAACACAGGACTTTTAGTTCCATGGAATTGGGACTTATGACGAAAATAATGAGCAATAAACTTATGTATGTAAATAAATACTTCGTTTCGTAAGTTCGTTCTTATCCCATAAAAAAATTCACCCTATCATAATCGTATTTCGATCTCGTTATTTATTTATAAAGGAAATCATACAGTTTTTATATAAATACAAATTACAAAAGAACAATTAAAAAAAGTAAGACCAATTACAGATTTCTCACTAATTTATTACGAATGCAGAAGGAGAGGGGAGAAAATAATTTAATTCTAAAAAAGTAAAAATACAAATCTTAAATAAAAAGAACATAAAAGGGAGAATACATTGTATATCTCCTACTCTACTTTCCTCCCTCTATTTCTGCTTTCATGAACATTTATATTTCTTAGTAAAAATTCACAATCAACAATAATTAATTAGATGCAAGAAGTAGATGTACATATGAAAAAGATTAAATTAAGAGTTTAAATTAAAAGTTAAAATTAAAATCAAAAGTAAAAGTTGAAATTAAAATTAAAAGTTTAAATTAAAAATTAAAGTTAAAATTAAGAATTAAAATTAAAAAGTTAAAATTGAAAAATAAAATTAAAAGTCAAAATTAAAGGTTAAAAGTTAAACAGGAGATAACATAAAAAGGTCTTTAACAGATCTGATAAAAAGATGGCATTTAGAATGTAATATGTCGATGTCACTAAAACTGCCATTATAGGTAATCTGTATTCTTCGAAGAGTGTTATTTTTCAAATAATTAGTCATTGAGTTAGGAATGTCGAAGAGTACAGATTGACGAGTTCTTCGGACAGGGACTCGATATGAAATGCCTCTAACAATTTCTGAGCTATCAATTAGGTTATTAACAATTTTGTAGAGAAAGCTCATATCCAACGTGGTACGCCGAGTTGCGAGATTTCGAGCCCTGTGAAAATTAGCGGACTCAGTCCTACTTGAGAATGAAAGATTATTTTTGAAATCTAATTGTCTAAGAAAATAGTTTTGAATATGTTCAATACGATTTTTGTAAGTATTGTATTGAGGATTCAAAATTGCCGAACCAAACTCTAGGACACTACGTACATATGAAAAAAAAATGTTTTTAATGCGTCAGTTCTTGTGAAAGGTTTGGTTGATCGTAAGACAAACCCCTAAGCTTTATCTACAGTATTTTCTATATGCTTTTTAAATGTAAGTTTACTTTCAAGTACAAAACCAAGGTCACGGACTTCCGTAGAAGAATTTATAGTTAACTCAATGATTTTATATGATTAATATTTTTTTTTAGAACGAATGCGGTCAAAAGAAATTTGCTGACACTTTTTAATGCTAATAGACAATCTGATTTTAATGCAATATGTGTTTAATCTATTAAGGTCTTCTTGAAGATTTGTACTGTCTTGATCATTATTAATAGGTAAGTATACTTTCATTTCATGGTGTTATTGGTACATACAAACTACAAATGTATACAAAAGAGTCTGGTACTCGGGTATAAAATAACATCGGCATTTTCCGGTATCTCATGATAACAATAAACTTTTGATTAAATTGATTACACATTTACTATTATATAACCACGTATCCGGAATTCTTCCACGATTTATAATGCTCCGTGGTACCAAAAACAGCGTTAATGAGAATCTGGGCAACTATGATAATGATCGAATCAACTTGTCGATAATTTGATGTGTTTATAGATTGTATTCCAAATACTGACATTAATATCAAACTAATATATAATCAGGCGTGGCTAACTCTTTAAGCAAAAGGTCTATTAAAAACGGCTTTTGAAAATGTAAACATATTTAAATATTAACAAATTACAACAGGGATGGAGAATACCTTAAATAATGGAATATGGAAGTCTAGGCATTTACAAGGCTTATGACCTGTCATTGGCAGGTTTAAGTGGCCACTTTACACACTGTGTAACATTCACCATTTCGCCTATGTTTGAACATCCACATTTCTTCAATTCTTCCATTTGTTGATTTTAGTGAAGTTAAAGAGCTGAATATCTGAATAAGTTAAAGAGAGAACGGGATTGTTTAATTTTTTTATTAGTAATGTTATATTTTATAATGTGCATTTATGCTTCAATTTTTATTATTATCGGTATGTTTTCTAATTTATAATAATTATGTCTCATTTCTTTACTATTAATGGCATATTTTCTAATTAATTTTTATGATTCAATTTTTATTGTTATTACTTGCATGTTCTCTAATTTATATTTATATTGATTTTTTCTAATGTTATTATTATTCTTTGAATTTATTAAGCATCATTTGATGAAATTTAAAAAAAAACACATGTAAAAAATAAGGTCCTTCCTGAACACAGGAATTTCCTAGCTAGTCGGGACCTGGAACAAAGAAACTCTGTACATTTTAAAACTGTAAAATTCATAAATAAATGATTCACCCAAATATTTAAATTTTGGGGCCCATTCCCAACGATTCATAAATAACAGACCTCTGATCTGTAAGTCCTTTACACCACACTGCGGGACCACAATGCGATTACAATTATCATCATGTTCCTATCCAAACTCATTGGTGCATAGGGCACTGCATTTATCCTCCAGCAACATCATTTTTGATACACGGAAGGTAAGATAATCAGGGCTTCGCTTCAGGTGCCAGTCTAGGTACAATGAAATATTACATTGTAAATTTTATTATTTAAATGAAAGCATTTTTCCAAACCCAAGTTTTTCATTTATTGGAATTGGATTAGATACAATTATTTTTCTCTTATCATGTTAGGAAAGTTTGATACCCCTGAAATCAGCGGTGCTGAAGGTAACGTAGAGGTATGTTTTTTTATTTAAGAAAATTAATTAAATCATGGTATTATAATATTATTATTATTATGTATAATCAGCTCCCATAAACACCCATGTTTATTGCGCCGGGCAAACAAAAAGAGAAAATGAATGGATCGTGAAATATAATACTACCAATCTTGATTGTTTTACAACAATAATTACAAAATAAGATCGTAAGAATTAACATATTTGTTTTAAAACTACACGAATTCATTAAGCGTTTGTTTAGTGAGTTTGTATTTAATTATATTCTATTTGTAATTTTTATTGATTAAATTATTTTATCATTGTTTATTAAACAAACTGTCATGAGATGTTTTAAATTTAAAAACGTGTTTTCAGTCGTTGCCTAGTAGGTGAAATAATTCAGCCAGATGACTTTCACCCACATCTATTTATTTACATTTATTTATTTATTTACATTCATTAGCTTATTGCTCATTATTTGAGACATAAGCCCAGACTCCATGGGACTAAAACTCCTGGGCTGAGATGGGACGAGTAATTAATTGACACAGACACATGAGTATATCACCACAAATATCGAATCAGATGTCCCCTCATTTCGTCGTTCGGCATGCAACACCGCGAATTCGAATTTTTTTTCAAAGGTGACTTTTTGATACCATTCGATTTGTTATCTTTTTTTCCGTAAATGTGCATACCCAGAATGTCAAATATTTGTATAAATCGTCATTTTTAAGAGCAAAATGTAACACCGCGTATGTTGTCTGCACTGCAACACCGCGAATGTGTCATGGCGGCCATAGTGTATTCACAGATTATATAGTACAAGAGTGTTTTTTTGACAGCACACCGAACGTACGCCTCGCTACTTAAGGTGAGCAGTGTTGTCATTGTAAATTGTGTTTAGGTCTCCAGTTTAACAGTAATGAAAAATAAATAGTAATTATGATGAGATGGAGTATGCTTAATATCATTTTAAAGAGCTTTTAAAGAAGTTATGTCGATATAACTTTGATGATATTTTAACGGTTACACATTTGCGGAATTACTTGTATAACACGCGGTAGATACGCGGTATTGATATATATAAATATAAGATTTAGTATAAATATATTTTGTAAGATTGCAAAAAAGTCTAGACAAAGAACTGCCAAAAATTTGATAAAGCAACAAGAAAGGCAATCTT
This sequence comes from Micrasema longulum, assembly GCF_059751315.1. Classification (NCBI taxonomy): domain Eukaryota; kingdom Metazoa; phylum Arthropoda; class Insecta; order Trichoptera; family Brachycentridae; genus Micrasema; species Micrasema longulum. The sequence continues at coordinate 57,683 of NW_028277625.1, forward strand.
TAAAAATCCGATACTTAATGACTAGAAATATCGATGAAGATCGCCAAAATGTAGAACCAACAACATCTGAAGATGAAAAAAATTATATTAAGGCCACCAAAATAGTCGAAAAGGTAAGAGATTTTTTAGATCAGTTGCCAAAAATAATTAAATTTGAAACTAGTTTCAATGACGACTTTACAGATTTGCCTCATCACCCAAAAAACCTCTCTTTACCAACATGTTCCCCTCCTATGTTTAAGGCGCCATCGAAAATTAAAAAACAAAATATCGACACCTCTAAGAGTTGAAAAAGTGTTTGCCTGCTGATTGTCAGCCATTTCATGATCAAATACTTCACTTAATTTTTATGTAATAATATATTGTATTATCTAATATTATTTGTGTAGGTATAAAAATTATAATTTGGAGTAGTACTTACATAAATAATATGTATGGAAGTAGTATTATGAGCACAATGTGACATTATAAAATAAAAATAAAATTTCAAAGCTTACTGTTTTTATTATTTTTAAATCCTTGGAACCAACTTTGAACGAAAAAAATTTTTTTTAATTTTATTTAATAATTATAATTTAATGTAGTACTTTTAAATATATTTATTATTTATAAGTATGATTATAGTGTAGTATTATGTACATAATGTGAAATTCTGTGACATTTTAAAATAAAAATATTTTTCGAAACTTACTATTTTTATTATATTAAATAAATTATCCTTAAATCCTTGAAACCAATCATAGTTTTGAAGGAATAATAATTTGATTCTTTACAGTTGACCTAATATTATTTACATGCAAAAAATGTGCCATTCCGCGAATGTGCAAATCCGCGAATGTGCAAATCCGCGAATGTGAACGTTACAATTACAATACCCGAATAAAAATTAGTTCTGAATTAAAAACCAATAACATAAACATACAGGTATTTAAAAAGCCAAAAAAAAATTTCATTCATTACTTATGTAAATAACAACTTTATTCGCTCTCCTGAACATTTTGTTTCATGTCGCTTACGCGGTGTTGCATGCCGAACGACGATTTGTTGATGCATTGTCCCATTTTCAGCTTAGAGTGAATGCAGCGGGAGGCCAGGGGCGAATGCTCCTTATAATCGATTACATGCAGCTTACCATATTTTTTTTACATCGTAAGTAATGTTTTATAATACTGTAGTATTATTAGGAAAAAACACATCACCAAAAAAATATATTACTTTTCTTGGGTAAGTAAATTTATATATTCCTTTATTCCACACAGCGACCAGTTGCGCCTCTATTGGCCAAAATTATTACTACTGGATTACACGAGATTACTCTGCTCACTTTAAAATCACTAATTCAAATACGTCTTTAACCTAAAACTTTAGAATCTCGTTCGAAAAATTACACTTGCGATTACAGTAAAATCTTGCAGCTTCCATTAATGCAATTTAGTCTTTCAATACTTTTTCATAAGGGCTAGTATTCTTTAAAATACATCAATTTGACTTACGACAGTCTAAGGGAGGTGACAATATACGCACTCGTTATGTGTGAGAAAGAGATAACGAATATATTTTGTTTGTCTTAACACGAAAGTTACAATAATAAGTAAGTAATTGACAGTAATTGATCATACTTATGTTTCGGTGGTTTGAAAGTAAATTTGCTTTAAAATAAATTAATATATTGATATTTTAATCGAGTTAAAGAGCTGAAACCGCATAAATAAAGGTTTCAGCTCTTTAACTTCACAAACATCAACAGATGAAAGAATTGAAGAAATATGGATGTTCAAATATAGGCAGAATGGTGAATGTTACACAGTGTGTAAAGTAGCCACTTAAACCAGCCATTGACAGGTCATAAGCCCTGTAGATGCCTAGACTTCCATATTACCTTATCTTAAATGTTCTTCATCTCTGTTGTAATATTTTAATAGTAAGTGTAAACATTAGTTTATATTCCAATTGTAATATTAGCTAATTTAAAAACAAAAATATTGGATTTTACCCGCAACAGAGTTGTTAAGATTGATATAGTACCCGTATGCAGAGACAAAACTTAAGGTGAGGAAAGTACATTCTAATTTCAAATGCAGAGAATAACCCGAAGGTGAAGACAATAGAATGTACTTTCCTCACCTTAAGGTTTGTCTCTGCATACGGGTATAATGCTTTTATAGTATGTAGGTACTTTCAATGCTGTTTGGCAGATTTGTTACGTTTTACTCTCAAAAGACTGTGCTAAAAATCATTTTTGAGATAGTGGTGTATCGTCGTATTGCATTAAACAAAATTTTAACGTTGAATAAAAAAATTTGACACGTTTTGAAATTCAGGTATTTAAAAACAAAAATTAACACATAACCTTTTTTCCATAATTAAAAAAAAAACATGTTATTTTGGCCTGTTAAGAAAGAAATAAATATCAAGCCTTGTAATTTATATATTATGTAGACCGATGTGGCAAAATAAAATAAAACAAAAATAAAAATTTCTGCGAATCGAAGTCTTCAACATTAAAAAAAAAGTAAGGCAACAATTGCAGATTTTTCAGATTAATTTGGAATGAAAACATAAGAAAAAATAAATAAATAAATCAAAAACAAGATATTAAAAATACGGAACGGAGAAGATATGGTATGGTGTCGATTACTTTATACAAAAATGATGGAACTTCCTTCACTTTTTTTATTTTTGTTCCTAAAATTTTGTTTTATTGTATTAACCTTTTTGTTTTATTTATTTATGATTTATTAAGTTAGTTCATAACATCTTAAGAACTGATAAATAATTTTAATAACGATACTTTTTTTATTAAAATTTCTCAATAACATATTTTTTTCATTAATTTGAAATAATCTCCTTTGTTTCTTCGGGTCATTGTACAGCTTCAATTCCTTGTACAATGAGTTTTGAGATTCTGTTTAAATCTTCGAAGGTTTAGGATAGACGTGTGTGGCGGTCCATCCTCTCTGCCTACCCCTACGGAGAAATGGCGCGATGGTATTAGCAGCAGAAGTAGTAGTAAAAACCATATCGTACGAATTTTTCCAGAGTCTGACCAGCAAGGCGCCAGTACTACCGATGTAAGCCTATTCAAACAAACATCCCGAACAATCAACAAAAAATGTCCCAATAGTTTTCAATAGGCCTAAGGTATGACCACTGACTCTGACCGCCGCGCCGTTGTTCTAAATCCACGAAACGAAACGAAGTCGACAGGTAAAATACTTGTCGATCCCTGTTCGCATTTATGGTTCATTGTTGTATTTTCTAAGAATAATGCTGTTTCTTTTCCCAGTAGGCGGATGCTTCACTTCCATAATTGCACCAATATAAACACTTCTCTTTCCTCGCTATCTTTTCCATGTTATCCTTGTTTGTGAGATATATTACACCCACGTCTTTGACAAACTTCTCCGACACTTACGGTGCCATTAGGGGCTGATAAGCAGTCCTTAATTTACCTGGACAACCGGTTGCTTGCGTCCTTATCAGCCTTCTTCCATTGAAATGTAATTTATTGTGAGAATATGGTGCCAGGCACTTAAAAACACATATTTACATATCAACAGACGTTAATAAAAAACGAATTAAAAAAATTAAAAAATCAATTTACAATATTTTTTTTAGATATCTTAATTATATTTTAAGTGCAGTCATACAAAATAAAAGGCATCCATTTTTAGCACCTACATCCATATTTTTATAGAAAAGTGCTAAATTAAACCCACTGGGGATTTTATCGAGACTGAAATGTATGGGAACATGTATAAAAAAGTTTATTGAGGAAATAATATTGAAGCCAAGGCATTTAACCCTTACATTTATTTATTTATATAACTTTTTGCAAGTAGTTTTATTTGTACATTGGCTGGATTATTGCCAAATGGCAATTTCTTCCAACCAACCAATAAAATAAAAGTTTTATTTTTATAATTCAAGTTACAGAACATATTCAATAGAAAAAAAAATTTATAAAAAGTTAAAAATGTATAAAAATAGAAATAAACGTATTTGTTTATAAATTACCTTAAATCAAAACTATTACTCAATGGGAAAAAGGAAAAAAGAGGAAAGAGGAAAAAGGAAAGGAGGAGAGATTAAGGAAGAGAGAGGAGATGTTTCTTCAGACGTGATTTAAACAGAGATAATGTAGTAACATCTTTGATGGTGGGTCGGAGATGATTCCACAGTCGAGCCGCATGGACACTATATGAGTTAGAGAAGAAAGAGGAATTGTGGATGGGTATTAAGAGAGTGCCTTGAGAGTTAGAACGAAGAGGTAAACCATGAACTGATAAGCGTTGAAATTTTTCACGCAGGTATATAGGAGCGTTAGGTCTGTTTTTATATACATGATGATGGAAATTTCTGTCATACCAAATATTAAGGTATAATTATTTTAAATGCTGCGGATTCCGTGGACAGCCAGACGTACGAATGCATCTATACTCCAGGAACTGGACATAGGAGAAAGACATACATCCATGTGCGAGAAAAGAATCTTACAGTTCTTTGGACATATTCCCAGGGGGAACTCTGATCGTTTGGAGATAACTATTCTCCTGGGAAGTGTCGAAGGGACAAGATCACGTGGACGTCAACCGACAAGATGGAGCGGCATAGTCACTGAATCAGATCATCACTGACGAATGCCCATAGAAAAGCACAAGACCGTTCCAGTTGGAGGGAGACTGTCCACAGACGAGCCATGCCTGGAGTCAGGCGTAATCACCATCCTCAGCCATGAGGCACGGATTGAATAGAGAGATTAAAAATCACAAATAGTGAAGTATTTTTTATGTCTGCTTTCATTACGGATTTACGAGAACAGAAAAATCAAATCCACATTTTGTCTATGATTTATGTCAGTTGAAAGGATATATTTTAATTTTATAATTAAAATGAATTTGTGGTCACCGAGGTCTGTTATTTTGTTTGATACGAATAAATATAATTAATTGACTACATATTTGAAAGCTTTTTGAAATTTATTTCTTGTTAGAATTTTTTTTGTGGTAATCAAAGTTAATCAAATCAAAACGCCGGGAATTATAAGTTATGGTCTATTTTATATCGCCATTAAAAAGCTTTTACTTGGAAACTTTATTAGTGAATTCATTACCGGGTGGCACAAAACTTATAGCAGCAGAGATTAAGCGAATGATATTAAAGATTTTTTTTCAGTACCATTTCACATAAATGACTGCTCTTGCATGGTTATTTGATTTACATTTTTTTATTGTGAGGTAAATGCAATATCTTAGATATAGCAAATTCATACTAATGCGAAATTTGTCAGTGTTTCCTTCACGTCGCAACGAAGATACCGATTAACACGATTTATTTTATTGAATGTTACACAGTGTGAAAAGTGGCCAGTAACAGGTTATAAGTCCTGTATGCCTAGACTTCCATATTTCCTTCTCAAAAATGTTTTCGCTCTATTGCAACAAATTGAGATTTTATTTGCGACTTGCGCTTTAAATATAGGGAAATATCACATACTACAAATACCAATAAAAATATGTGAAATGGATTTGTAGTAATTAAATGTATTTTCTAAATCAATATGAATATTGTGGAGAAATCTTTTCATACATAAATGTAAAAGAGAACGCCAACAAAAATACGTTCGTAGAAAAACGCGACGTGTTTGGCCTTGGTTGTTGTGACGTCAAGATTCGTGAAACTGTTATATACAAATTTTAATGGCAAGGAACAAATAAACATGAATCGTGACGTATTAGGGGCGTGGCCAATGAAATGACTATTTTTGCGGGAATTCAAAATTACATATTTAAAAGTATTTTTTATGCTACTAATAATTCAAGAATATTTTGAGTTTTTTTCAAATTTTTGTAGACAAGAACTGGATTCAACTCCCTGGGGAGTTGTGAGTATTTACATATTACAACAGAAATGAAGAACATTTTAGAGAAGGTAATATAGTAGTCTATGCATCTACAGAGCTTATGACCTGTCATTGACTGGTTTAAATTGTCACTTTACACACCGTGTAACATTCATCATTTTGCACATATTTGAACATCTATATTCCTTCAATTCTTTCATCTGTTGATGTTTGTGAAGTTAAAGAGCTGAAACCTTTTTTTATCTAGTTGAATTATTTCACCTATATACTGGGCATTATCTCTGTTTAAATCACGTCTGAAGAAACATCTCCTTTCTCTTCCTTAATCTCCCCTCCTTTCCTTTCTCCTATTTTTTCCCTTTTCCCATTGAGTAATAGTTTTGATATAAGGTAATTTATAAGCAAATACGTTTATTTATATATTTTTAATATCTTTAGCTTTTTAATCTTTTTTTTTATTGAATATGTTCTGTAACTTGAATTATAAAAATAAAACTTTTATTTTATTGGTTGGTTGGAAGAAGTTGCCATTTGGCAATAAGCCCGCTAATTAACAAATAACATTAAGTACAAAAAGTATAAAAAATAAAAAAAATAGGCAGGCCTGAATTTCTTTTTTAAATTTCTATATTTCTTCATGGACCAGGTGGATTTATCAACAACACGACATATAAAAAAAATAACACCCTGTATAAAGATATGGGAAATTGGATGTGAAAACTGTTTTCTTACACGGGGTAAAGATTATAGTTTTATTGTGCGGCAAAATTTCTCTAAAATGAATGAAAAAATTAATAAAAATAATTTGTATAGAAACGAACTAATTTAAATGACGTTACAAGTTTTTCTAAATGAACCAATGACCGAGTCCCGTAGATGCCTAGACTACTATTTTATCTTCTCTAGAATGTTCTTTATCTCTGTTGTAATATGTTAACTACTAATAGCAAAAAAAAACTTTTTTTACTCGACAGTATTTCATAGACCTTTATTATTTTTAAAATGTAAAAAAAACCCTGATATTGCATTAATCTGTGTGCTTCTTGTTTTGTGGTACTCAGTTCAGTTGACTTGCACCTAAACCAGTATCCATAATTCGAAGATAAGACAGAAGGCTTTGTCCAGCGGTAGATAGCCGTTAAAATGACTCGAAAATCCTTTTAAAGGGTTCGTTCTAATCAGCGACCCTCCGCCGGACTCGAGACTCGCACACACTAATTATGTGTTATTGTTTTCCTTTATTTTATTCATCCACGGCTATCTGGACTCGAGTGCTGAGGCAAGAAACGCATTTTACAACAATTTTATCACTCTGGGTATTTTTATGTCGCTGATTGTAAATGCTAATGAGGGGAATGGAGTTCTAAAGTAAACGCACTAACCGCTATCTTATAGATACTTAATAATTGATGGACATTTTACAAGTTTGGGATGCTCTTTCAACGCGAAAATGAGCTTTAGTTTAGTTTGGTTTATTTCATTTGCATTTTATTTTATTTATTTATTTTATTAACAACGTCGCTTTTCCGTAGGGGTAGGCAGAGAGAAAAGAACGCCATATCACTCTGTCTTTGCATACCGACCTTTTTGAGTCATTTTTTTTTCTCTATGTGTAACATATTTCCGATGTATATGGTAGTACATATTTTCTTTTTTTTCCATAGTAATAAGAGTGATAAGATTTCCATAGTAATGAGAGCGCTTAGGCGGCCTCCGTTGTGTAGTGGTCAAGACGCTTGACTCACGCACCGAAGGTTCCGGGTTCGATTCCCGGTGAGAATACAAAAATTAAAATGTGATTTTTCTCAAGCCTGGGTGTTCTGTGATGTAATTTACCACTGTACTTGGGCTTCCTGGCCTGTTGTGGTGCAAAAAAAGAAAAGATTATGTATATATATTATAACTTAATTATAATCACCTGCTGACAAACTGCATTTTATGCAGTTCAGTAGGACTTGATAATTTGTAATTTATTTTTTGTATGTTTTTGATAAATAAATAACTTTAGACGTGAAAAAAACCGTATCATAGTGGTTTTTACGTAGATGAACAAATAACAAACCATAGCATATTTTTTTTCAAAATAAGTTATTTGATAATTATTTTATTTTAGTAGGCACGTATTTATTATATCATATATATTGTATAACTTGTATGAATATGAATATCTAACAATATTTTTTAAATTAGATATCCGGTGACCAAATCACTAACGGTTGTATCTTTAGTTATACTGTATTTATAAGAACAAAAAATAAAAAAATATTTTTAGGTTTAATAAAAAATGGAATTGTGACATAAACATTCCAATGCATCTTATATGTTCATACTAAGAAAACAACAAAAAATATAAAGAATCACACATTGACCATGTGAGCTAGTTGTTCTCCATCTTTGTTGTAATTTCTGTCCAGCCTACGGAGCAAATATGCTTACGATAAAATGGGTACTAAAATTTTGAAATAAATAACTGAACTGACCAGAAATACATTTTATTTTGATTAAAAAATTATTAACCATAAAATATTATTTAGGGCTCTAAAAAACTTAATGAAATAGAAGTGATTAAAACGTTTATATCGACGGTGGAAAGGCAAAAGTGTCCTAACGATATGTAGCTAACTTTACAGAAGGGTCAATTAAAGTTTTTTTTATTATTCATAAAAAAAAATATTTAAAATTTATGTTTAGTTTAAAAGATTAAAGGAATCACGCCAAAATAATAGATATAAATGAGATTTTTTTATTAGTTAAAAAAAAACAAAAAAAAAATGTCTCTTCTGTAAAGCATCTACATGTCGCTTAGGACCGTTTGGATTTCCGCCGTCGCGTCCCGTCGCTGAAATTCTAATTCATTTAACTGCTTATTCTAAATGATGAATAATTAATATATATTTGTTTTTAAATACATTACTTTTTGTGGTTATTACAATTGTTGCAAAATAATGGCGTACAAAAGATTCTAATGTTTATTTTGTTTGCGCTGTTCAAGTTGGTCTGGGGGGGGGGGGGTGACTTAAGCCCCTGTAACTTAATACGAATTTGAAGTCACTCAATGTTTTTACACCAAAATTGTGACTTCTTAAATTTGGCCACTTGAAGTGATCTAAAGATGAAACACTCAATAAAGGGGAACGAGTCAATATTAGGGATTCAAACATATCAGGGTTGACCAAAACATTAATCTTTCAACCCCTTTTAATTCAAAGTTGTCTACTTAAAAGAAAATATTTTTAAATTACTATTATAACTAACGGCCGTAGCCAATTTATACAAAATTAAACTTAAATACAAAGTTATATAATATAAAGAAAACATAGTTGATTTTTATGGTTAAACCCAGTAAAAATAATGTAAAGTAAAAAAAATAATAAAAGATTTATAGTAAAACAGTGAAGAATAGAAGAAAAGTAGTAAAAAGACGTGCATTTTAAGTTTGTAAATCTTACATAGGCAAACATTGTTAGGCACAAAAATTCATGAAAAATAAAAATAAATTAAAATTTATATGAGTATATTATACAAATAGACTGAATCTAACCTATTATGTCTGTAAACGATGAGTAATTCTATAATGACTCCCCTTTATTTACAAATAACTACCTATTATATATCATAGCGAAATTTCTTAAGCAATTATTTTAAGTTTTTCCGTTCGAATCATTAAAAACATTACAATCAAGTTTTTTGAAAGGCAACTCATTACCGTTGCATAAAAAAATGCTTATGAAGCGTTGGATATATCCGAAAGGAAAGTTTTTTGCCAAATTTGTGGTCTCGTGAAGGACGGAGAAGAGTGGCGAATAAGGCCGAATAATAAATTTGTGGAAATCATAGCTCTTTGATCGATGACATACACAAGTGCAATGATTTCATCTGAATTTTAGAGCGACGGCCGATGAAACAAGTCATAATTTAATATTGAATGCAATACATTATATTCTGCAAGACTAAAGCTAAAGTTTCCTAGGACAGCGGTGCCCGTATCTTAACGGCTGTAGTGAACGGTGATGCGGTGGACAGCCGTCGTAACGGTGACAGGGGAGTGGTTTCCTAGGAAAACGGTGTTGATAAACGGCTGTCTTCCGCATCACCGTTCACTACGGCCGTTAACGGCCGTACGGGCACCGCTGTCCCAAAAAATCCTAGCTTAACAGAATTGCACATACAGTAATTGTTTTAAAAAATATATCAATCGAAGCTCAACTGGCAGTGTACAACGGAGTTTTAGTCCCAACACTTATGTATGGAAGTGAAACATAGAACTGGCAGAGGAAGGATGAAAGCCGAGTGAACGCGGTCAAAATACGATCTCTTAGACGAATGTGTGGGAAGTCAATGTATGACAGAGTTACGAATAATGAAATCAGGCAAGAGTGAGTCAGGTATAATTGATAAGATTAAGAACGAGTTTCTGAGATGGATTGGTCATGTAGAACAAATGGATGACGAAAAAATGGTAAAAAAGTATGAAAGGCGAAAATGAACGGTAACGTGAGACGAGGGCGATCAAGGAAGACGCGGCATGTCAAAAGCATTCAGAACTGAAGAGCATGTATGACAAGATGTATGAATGTGGAAAAAGCTAGAAACGTTTGCCAGGATCGAAGTATGTGGAAATACATTCTCTCTGCCTACCTCTACAGAGAAATGGCGTAATAGTTGTAGTAGTAGTATATAAAAAACAAAATCCTGCGGTAGATCAATATCTTTCCTACCATAGTGATATGGAAAACAAAGGATCGAGGCTTACAAAAAGACTACAGATTATGGTCAGCTTGACGCCGTCAACTCTTCTTGGCCATCACTCTCGTGCTTCACAACAAAGCTCTGTGTATTTATTCTCCATGTAATAAATACACCTTAAAAAACCAACATTTTGTCTTCTGTCACTCTCCAACTGGGGTAGGAGTTCCACAACCCTCAACCAGGAGACTCCTACAAATTATACAGCATTTATGAAGCCCCTAGTATCTTAACACTAATAAGACTGCTCAGGTTGATATGAGCTGGACATGTACAAATAATGCCAAACGCGCGTGTACCTAAGACGATCATTACA